>NC_139672.1:13137898-13240398 GCF_951799395.1 Argentina silus | reverse complement strand
GAGGCACGTTTCCCATGGGTAACTGTATAACTGGGTCCTGGCAGCTGTCCATAAACCCACTGCACATCTCAGAGCAGCAGGCCTGACTGAGTAGCCTACTACTTATCTAGAGCGACATGATTCATTTGTGTCTCAATATTCTAGCTTTATCAACAGGGAAATACATTTTATAATGTCACTTTCGTCCAAAATTATGTGATTGTAGCCCATAGGTTACTGTATCATCTGTATGTGATAATTACTATACAGATGATCATTCTGATAATTCGTTAAAGAAGAAAGAAAGAAAGAAAAGCTAGGTCCGTATAAGCAGAGTTTTCAAAACAATAACACCGTTCAGAAGTAATGATAATCTTGATATTCGTCAATGGCAGCAATGGTCTGAATAAAGTTTGCTTTGCTTGTGGTGTAGACTCTAATGTCAATAAAAAGTGTGAGTTATTTATTAATGGGGAACAACCACCAATTTGTAAAACATGTCTGCGGACATTTATCAAATCACCTCAGTTTCAATATATGAAGCGAGGTTATTATTAGGCCCATACAAATGTTTATTGTTTTACAAAAAAACAACGAACAAAATTGCAGTCTCAACTTATAGGCCTCACATACAGTAATGTTTTTAGAATTTCAATTCAGTAACAAATTAGCTGTAGCATAGGTCTATAATAATAATAATAATAATAATAATAATAATAATAATAATAATAATAATAATAACAATAACATTATTATTATTATTAATAATAATAATAACAATATATTTATATTAGACTGAATATTGTGTTTATTATCATCATCATCATCATTATTATTATTAATAATATTATTATTAATAATAATAATCATATTATCGTTGTTGTTATTAATACTATCAGTAGTAGAAGCTGTAGTTTTAGAATTACCATGATACATTATTATCATTAAATGATCATTCGATACATGCCATGCATAGCATTTGGTCATTGCCTTTTGGGAATAAGCAAATAAGAAATACAACAAATTATAAAGCGATGGAATATTTATCGTTGGTTACTGTCTGTTGAAATAAGGACAATAAGCAACTCTCGCATGTTGAGCGTTTTGACATGATTCCGGTGATGGTAGTTTAAACGGATTGTGCTTGTAGTGGTTAGAATTGCATCAATTGAATAGTTCAGACTTCAGGCCCGGCGCCAGAACCAACACCTTGGAAGGGCCATTGATTTTGCATGGGTGGGCGGGCGAAGGGGGGGGGGCGGTTAGCAAGGCCGGCGGTATATTATAAGTACATATTGTATACTTACCCCTGCCCATAGCTACCACCGGCCTTGAGTTCAGTATTTGGAGAAAAAAAAATCCGCTAAAAAACTCCCAAGACAGAACAGTTCAAGCCTCCAATGATAGTAAGCTAGTAAGCCTTTCTGGTGCAATTCTGGTGCTAGCATACTGTCATGTCAGAACTTAATGCAAATAAATTTTAATAATTTTAATAAATTGTATTAATGAAAATATATTTATATATATACATATTAATATACATATATATATGTTTTCATATGTTACCTGTACAGTTTGGGGTTGGTCTACCATTTAAACTCATATCAGTTGACATGTGGATCACTATGAGCAGTTTCCTGAATGGCCGTTTCATACAAATGGTTTTAACCCTGACCATGATGACATCATTGGCAGTGCAATTCTCATTGGAGAATTCATAGCCCTAAAATAGATACATCTGTAGACTGCATATCTAATTGGGTAAAAAAAAGCTACAAATCAACATTTTCTCAAATCTTGGATTATATGGTTTTCTCCTGGGTGCAGTTCTAAGGCTTGTGGTCAGGGTGAGGGAAAGGCAGCATGCAGAGAGCACCCCAGACTCCATTTCCTTGTTCAGACCCACACTTATGTAGGTTTCACGCTTACTTAGGCCTATGTTTGAACTTTGAATGAAGATATGCTCCTAAAAACAAATAAAACTTTGTGTCCCATGATGATTGTGAAAGTCATTTCCTGTATGTGATTAATCTCCTCTCATCTGTGCGTCTTCTCGTCAAAAAAATGACTTGTTTACATTGTGTTTTATGAAAGGCACAGTTAGGTTTTATGCCTTAAGTCTGCCTTCCTTCCTTCCCATGGCGGCTCCCAGGGACTGCAGCAAAGGCTTCTGGGATAGCGGTGAGCGTCAGGCTCCTGGGTGGCTGTTTGGAATGGGTAGATGATTAAACGGGCAGGGCAGGTGTAAAAGCAACCTTTGTCATTTGGACAGTGTGAACCGTCCTTGCTTCCTGGGGCTCGCCCTGAATGGAACGCCTGCCCTCACCTGTCCGATTACGAGGGTGTCTCAGAGTGTGGGAGAGTTTATGGGCTCGCGGAGCTAGCCTAGCCTAGCTAGCAACCATGGAAATACTGTGTTGTTCAGTCACACCCTGTTTAGGTCATGTGATCAACCACTGTCTGTGACCAATGTGTTCCTCCCCATTCAATGTTGCTGAAATAGAAGGGGAGTGTTACCTAGACTATAGTCATATATTTACGCTTCTGAGGAACTGGTGTCACTTAGCAAACTCATAAAAAAATGAGCATAAAACGGCAAGTGTAGTCTGATCCTGAGAAATTGTACGATCCAGACTCATAATTGTCTCGACAAAGACGGAGACGTCCAATCTCTATCATTGTCTCCATGTAGCCTACATCAGGGTCCATGTGTATCAGAACCTTGTAATGATGTCATAGAATGGTGACATGCATGCCCGTCACCTAGTAGACTGACTCATGATAGTCATGATAGTCATGATAGTCATGATAGTCATGGCTGTGTTTATAAATTGGTCTGAGTGGAATGACGAAACAGGGCAGAGATAGGAGCTACAGTTATGGAATACATTCAAGAATATTAGGTTGAGTATCTTTCTACACAACCTTATCAGCACCCACGATATGGCTAGGGGAGACTGGGGCTTTAAAGGGACAGTTTACTATTTTACACCTTATAGTCACATGGTTTCTCGCTCTGAAAGTATTCTATGGGCCCAAGAGAAACTGTAATCCATGGCTCAGAGGTCTTTAAATAGCCACCACTAACTTCAGCTAATTTTAGCAACCGCGAACAAAACAACAATGGGAGCGATTGGGGAACAACAAAAAGAGAAGTCGGTAATGAGATGTTTAAACACGTACGCTGGGTGTCACAGTGCTCATCACTGAACATCTGGAAGGGGCTGTTATTTGATTTTACACTGAAATACGTATCCTCATGACAAGAGATGAGGCATGCTGTCGATAGGTGTTATGTCGATAGGTTGACGTACAGTATGTGGTCAGGAGGATCATATTTAGCAAAAAGGTCTGGTTGGGGCTGGTTTCCCAATAGATTTTGAGGAGATTTTGGCAAATTCATAAAACATGTAAGTGTTGATAACATTAATATTAATAATAATTAAATAATCCATTTAGATTACTTTCATCGGCCATTCTTGTGGCACCAATGTTTTATGCATTTTGAAGACAATGAAACAATTGTTTTCGGGTTTAAAGGGGCACTTCCCATTTTTTCTCCAGCACCATACCAGTGTCTACATATGTGAAAATGGCCATTTTCTACATTCTGTAGTCCAAAAGATAAAAAGGACCCAAGAAAAGGACCCCCTATGATGTCACTGAGGGTCTTTTAAAAGAAGAAGAAATGAGTTTCCAGCCAGGTGGAGGAAGTTTGTGGCTGTATTTTTTTATAATAACATTCTGTATATAGTCAATCAAGGCTTATATTCATAGAAAAAAGGCTGGTTTCAAGACCACATTTGTTACATTGTGACAACCAGCTCTGACTACTGTGACGGTGGCTGGTTGTCACAAGTTGACAAAGCTTCTTTTAACCTTGAATATTTAGAACATTCTGACATAAGCTACAACGTTAACAAAAATAGCAAATTCATTGCGAGATCTTCCGTCAATGAATGGGTAAACAGGTTGTGTCTGAGACACAGAGCCAGCCTCCACTCACTGCTGAAGTATATCCTATACAGTTCTATGACGGATTAAGGTCAATAAGGAGAAATAGCCTATAGTAATGTAGGGATTTGGACATGGTAACTTGTCTGGGGGGGAGGGTGTCTTCAAAGTGCTACGGTAGGGCATTCTCTGAATGGTGGTGTTCCTAGCCAAGGGAATGTCATGGGATTTCTCCCTCCGTCTCCCACTTTGACCAGTCAATTTGGGAGGCTCCAGTGGTTGGGGGGTCGTAGGGAGCCACTCTTAGCCCCATGTCAGGGAGCCCCTCCAGGGATGGGCCCGGGTTACCAGATAAACCCTCCATCCATCACCCATATGACTCAAGTGTTTAAAAAGCCATTAGACAACTCAGGCCAGATAAGGTTGAGGTGTATAATTCAACACTCATACCAGTTGAGGGCATTGAGAACTTAAGCACTGTAATTGTGAGATATTTGAGGGGGGGGGGGAGATTCCAATGGTAGACTGCAGTTGGTAAGCATCTCCATTCTATCTATTAAATCTATTCTTCCAACTCTATCCACGTTCACACTTCTGCTTTCTGTCTCCGAAAATACAACCCCTCCATTAGGCTAGTTTTTTTCCGTGGCCTTGTTATTGTTTCCATGTTAACATCCCCACATCGCCTCCATCCTGTTGAGCCAGTCCCCTTCAGTGTTTTGTCTTATAGGAGAAGGTCACATTTCCAGCACACCCTGTGACTTTCCCTGAATCAGCTGTTTGGAGCTTCAGTGAGAGAGAGCAGCCTTGGCAGAGGTGACGTCGTAGATAGTAAGGAGCAGGGGCGGTAAGGATCGGGGGTGTTCGGTGCGCGTGTGTGTGTGTGTGTGTGTGTGTGTGTGTGTGTGTGTGTGTGTGTGTGTGTGTGTGTGTGTGTGTGGAGAATAACTTGGGGCAGGGGAGAGAATAGGCCTCACAGACGTGGAGGCAGAGGAGAGGAGCAGCTGCCAGACCTGGCAACACTCAGGCCAATCAGCTGGCCTCAAGGTCTGACTATGGGGTCTGCTGCTTGTTAGGGAGATATGGGAAGGGAAGGGAGGGGATCTCAGACTTGTTAAGTTGATGAAAAAATAATTGGTTCAGAATTGTCCATTGTTCACAGTTTTGGCGGAGAGCGTGCAGGTGCCTATGTAGAAATTGGGTGAGTTGGAGATTGAGTGTTGCAACCTATTGGAAGACTCACTACCAGCCCCTGACTGGCCTTTGAGTGCCAAAAAAAGCAGCACATTTTAGCGACTTTCTCCTTGAGATTGCGGCAAATTGTGTTTCCTAACCGAAAGGTCTACTCTTTCACTGTATACAGTACAGCTTTCTATTGAAAAGCCGAAACCTTGAACTACTCAATGGACAACAATACTTCACTTTCTTTCCAATGGAAAATATGTTCAGATGTGTCTGAAGCTTTTGAGTCTCAAGAACAAACAAGTGCTTTGCAGGTCTGATAACATCTCAGCTTTGACTGAAAAGACTCTAGGACTCAAACATGGCTGACACAATCATGTGGCAAATGTTTCCCCTTGTCCTTCCATGACCGTGTGACCTCGCCTCGTCTCAGCCTCAAACCGCGACACGCACACACACGCATGTGCACGCGCAGGTGCGCACACACACGCACACACACGCACACGCACACAGACACGTATGCATGTACGCACGCGCATGCAAGTGCATGCACGCCCTCGCACACACACACAAACACACACACACACGCACACACCTACCCTTCCACTCAGACATAAAACACACACTCAGTCTGAGCGTGGGGTTTCTGTCGCCTCCACATTACTTTTTCACAGTTGCCCAGACAATGAAAACATTGAGGCCAGTTTCTATGGCGTGACCGGGCCTTTTGTTTGACTGAAAAACATATGCATTCTACATGCTCCAATTATGCTTTTATCAGATCTCCGTCAAACAGACCAATCATGCACCTTCCTTTGTGCCGCCTCGGTGTGCTGTACCAGGCAGAGCCGTAGCCGGCAGCTCGTTCTGTTTGTCCGGAACTGTTTACCCATGGTGGGAGTATTATATTCCAGCCCGGTTATGGTCCCTACCGGAGAAAAGACAGGACTTGGTCGAAAAACACTGTGTCACTCCCTTCCACTTCACAGTAACTGATTGGTTTTAAATGCGGTCCTTCCCTCTCATGATGTCGTATTGAAATGAACGCTGTGTGGAGTCAACCAGTTTCCAAGGAACGTGTTGAGTTTGTCTTTTGAGGGGGGAATTGCAAGGCCTCATACGCGGAACTTGGGCAAATGAGGTCATATCAGCGTGATCTGCAGCACGTACAGTGTAACTTTGAACATTGTGACTTTGTCTGCGGACCTCAACAAAAGAGGGGACAAGAAAAGACATCTGAGAGATCTGAGTTCCTATTGCCCCCGGCCTCTACGGGCCTCACTTCTGTGTAGCGTCTAGTAGGCACGTCTACAATGCTGTTCTTTGCCGATTTCACAAGAAAGCTGATATTTTGATTTGGGTCCCTATATACTGTATAATATGTCTAAAAAATAATAGTCATCGTAGAAATCTAGTGCAAAGTCAGCACTTTTTAGGAATAAAGCACTTGGGTTATATAGTATGTGTTAACACAAATATGTCAGGAGAGAAGAAATAGAAATGTACTTGAACGTTCTAAAGAGATGGTGGTGAGATTTAAGAGGGCAGCATGACTAAGCATATTGCTGCTCAACCACAATCATTTCTGTCCGTCGTTTTCATAACGCTTCTCCCTTCTCATGTCAAATCAATTCTGGGAGAGAATGGAATAGCAAAGGTAGCCACTAACTGAAAAATCCTTCATTTTGAAACCATTCGATGTTCGTTTTAAACTATTTCCTGGATTGGATGGAACAGGAATTGAATTGATCTGACCCTGCAGAGCCTTGTGTTCTCTGCGTAGGTGTTCATTCAAGGGCTGCGTTCAGTAGCGCAAAACATGATGGGTCGTTCTCAGCTCAATGGCATTTCTATCTCCAAAGCATAGCACGTTGCACCCTCCTGAATGCGACCCAATGCGGACTCCCTTGCTTGACCCCCCAGCATCAACGCCCCCCCGCCCCCCGCCTCCCCGCCCCCCCGCCTCCCCGCCCCCCGCTCCCTTAACACACTGAGGCAAACCTTGGCCATTGTGTGGGGTTTGTTTTGATAGACCCAGGGCTATAGCCTATAGGTGCTGGCTCCACTAAGCTCAGTGTTTACAGAACAGAAGAACACACAGACCAGGGCATCAAGATGCTCAGGCGCTGGGGATGGCTGTCTGGGCTCCACCGCTCAGCATGGAGGGAGATTAGCATACCTTGATAACGGTTGGAGCTCAAAGGGAAAATGGCAGCATTTGTCACAGGAGTATCTCGAACGCTACTCTGTGACATCATATGACCTAGACTGTCCATAACAATTTGGATAACAGTGAGATAATGCGACATCCTTTGTCTTACTGTATGTCATAATAGGTTGTATTAATCCTTATCTAACATACACATTTAGGCCAATATTAGTAACACTGAAATTAGGGTAATACTTTAATTTACAGTCCCCTTATTTACCAAGTATTTATTTAGAAACTACATAGTAACAGTTGTGGAATTACTTCTCGGTTACATGGGGATTCATCGTAGCATTGGACCAGAAAGTACCAGATATTTCCAGTCATTACAAGAAAGTAACAATTGTTACCAAGTTATTAATTCTAGATACCATTGGTAATAAGACATGCCATTGGTAATAAGACTGTAAAATGATGTGTTATTGATATAAGTAGTAATACTATATGAGTGTCAATAGCCATATATTACATGGTAATACATTTGCTATACACCATAGGTGGTGTGTACCTTATTCTGAAATTGTCAGTGACTTTGGATGAGTGTAGTTAAAAATCAAAGACTCTCACAAGCCAAGATGTTTGTATATCTATAGCTTCTATGGCATCTGTGAGGACAACCAGGAGGGCTGCTATAAATAATTGACCTGCCTCTACTTGTGCTAAAAGCACACCCAATTGTTCTGAGATGTTGACTTGAACAACAACCCTGGGAGCACACATTCTCTCCTCGAGCCCACTTCAAAGCCGCATCGCCTAGGAACAATTGGTAAAGATGTAATGACGGGAGTCCTTAGTACATGGCCTTGTTTGCCTGCACCCACTAAAGTGTACCAACAGTGGTATTCAAGAGAGGGACATCATCTCCCTGCACACTCCACCAAGTCAGCCACAATGTTGATGTCAAAGCACTGTCGTCAGCCAGCCAGGGAAAATACGTTTGAAATCTCACAGTTAATGAATGAATGTTGCTATGCTGGATAAAATGTTAATCAGGGCTTTATATATGTGTAAAGATCGAAACAGAGTTAATGTTAAAATGATCATTTGTGCCACTTCATTTTACATCTCTGTGTGATTGATTGAACAAGGAATTGAACAAGGAAATAATATGTTTTTTCCAGCATATTTGCTGACATTTCCTGGACTAGATCCAAACCGACCTCCTTTTGTTTTGTGACTCAAGTTTGGCAAAAAAACAACAACACCCTTACAGCTTAGAATGTATGTTTGAAACATTGTAGCAAGTCCATTGCCCAACATTGTGGGAGGTTTCAATCTGCACACAGTAGCCAGTGTATTCTTTGACAGAGCTCCAATGCCTCCACAATTGCCCATCTCACACTGACAAGGCTTACCATACCATGTGCTCCAGTCTCATACATCAGCGTTCCTCCCAGGGAACATTAGACACAGAAGGAGATGGAGCCCTGGAGGAAAGTACTAGAAACACGACTTCAGGACTCAAACAGGACTTCCTACACTTTGTACAAGCCATCCTGACACCTAAGCCTTTTATGGTGCGCCGGATAAAGATCATTCTGATGGTCAATCAGAGGATCCAGTGATGGAGAGATGGACAGATGGAGCGTGAGGATAGGTTGGAAGAGTGGACTGTGGAGGAGTAAAAGACGGTATGAGAAGATGGAGAGAGCGGGGTGGAAAGATAAGACTAGGAGAGAGGTCACTCTTGAACACCCTGTTTGTGATGCTCTCAGTGGATGACACACGCACACACACACACACACACACACACACACACACACACACACACACACACACACACACACACACACACACACACACACTGCACAGGTCAGCAAGAGTCTCAAGAACAAGAGCCGTCAATCAGTAACACGCTTATATGGCCGTGTTAATAGTTAACATGGTCCCTAGACATGTGCCCCTGGCCCAAGCACCTGCAGCCCCTTTTTACAGGCATAATCCAAGGCAAAAACAAATACTCAAAGGCTTATTGGGCACATTGAAAATACATGTACAATCTTGTTTCATCACACCCCTTAACATACCAGTAGGTAGTTGAGATAAATGGAGGTAGAGGTTGTAAGATTTGGAAATGATAGTCAGGTTTTTGCAATGCCATAGGAGCCTCTACGGCTTTCTGTGCCAAGCTAGTCCATTAGCCTCCCAGGGTCATAGGAACAGGAGTGTGGGCAATCTATCTCCCCCGTCTCCCCCACTCCCCCGTTTGGCCTTGAGAGAGAGAGAGGGAGAGAAAGAGAGAGAGAGTGAGTCAGAGAGAGACATAGAGAGAGAGAGAGAGAGAGAGAGAGCACCATCCTTGACAGACACCTTCACTAGTTCCTGAAGCTGCATAGACCTGCTCCCCCTCATCTTACTACTACTGCTAATGCGCACACACACACACACACACACACACACACACACACACACACACACACACACACACACACACACACACACACACACACACACACACACACACACACACACACACACACACACACACCTCCCTCCCTCCCTTCCTCCCTCCCTCCCTCCCTCCCTCCCAGGTTTGATAAATACAGCCAGCAAAATCCCAAACTCGGGTCAGGATAACCTCATGGTGACCCACAGGCTCCATCTCCTGTTGTGACATCCCTCACCCCCCTGCCAAGCCCAGACATCTCTCCTAGACCACCAATCCCCCACCACCCCGGCCACCCCCCACCCCCCAGCCCACCAGCCTCCTCCTACCCCCCCCCCACCCCCACCCCCACCCCATAGTACACAGTGAGATGGTTTCACAAGGTGTAAGGTTAACACTTTCTTCAACTCCTTTCTATTTCCCTCTACCCATTATAGTTTCAAACAATGTACAAAATCATCAATGCAATTGTTCCACATTTCATATTCTATAAATAAATCCTTTTTTATTGCAAGCCCAGTCAGAATTGATCGAGTCTCAAAGTCCAAAGTCTTGATTTGAACATAATCGCAACATTACAAGAGGGCTAAAGCGATGTTAGCTGACTTCCCCCCGCTGGGGCAGATGGAGGTGTGTGCTCAGGGCAAACAGACCCTTGTACCGAGGAGGCTAAGCTAAAGCACTCGCTGCAGTGGAAATCTGGGCTAATGTCTGTTTCTCCTGCTAAATTGATTTTTGATAAGGGAATATCTAGAGATAAGTGTTGTCACTATCCTATCTGAAAAACCGGAAGCTCCCTCGATAAATCTCTGCCGTAATCTAGCACGAGCGGTGGGAGTCCTCAAGCCCGAGGAAATACTTCTGGCCACTATGAATGCGTTTTGGTCGAGCGAGGTGGCCAAGTTGTAGAATAGGAAGTGCATGTAATGAATTCGTGTACAAAATGTGCTATATAAATAAAGTCTGATTGATTTATTGATTGATAGAATAGCAGGAGCGTGTCGTGAGTATAACGGGTTTCATTTACAACACTTTAAAGAGCACCTTGGACGCCCTGTCTCCTGAGCCTTTATGGTGCGCAGGATAAAGGTCATTCTGATGGTCATTCAGAGGATCCAGTGATGGAGAGATGGAGCGTGAGGATAGGTTGGAAGAGTGGACGATGGAGGAGTAAAAGACGGTATGGGAAGATGGGGAGAGCGGGGTGGAAAGTTCTGCTCTGTTGCCTGATGACACAGCACCTCTCCAAACAATGAACGCTGTGTGTTCACGTCTGTTTCTATGAGTCAATGAATCAGCATGGGAGCAGTAACACTGTTCCAGACATTATCTGCTTTACTTTATTCAGTCCAGCAACTGAAGAAATCAGATGTGCGTATTTTTTCATCCACTTGTAACGGAACTACGCAACTACGCAACACAAGTCAGGGTGAGAAAGTGACAATCAGAGTCACGGCGAGCCTCCTCAAGGATGAAGATGAAGAGCAAGGCCTCGTACCAGACACAGAGACAGCCTTCCCCAGAGGCAGGCTCACTCTCCACTATGAACCAGATGATTTATAGACAGTGTATGGAATGGGGACAGGGTCGTTTCAGCATGTCTGGTGGCATTGGGCGATGGTGGACTGAGGACCATACCAATAGCGCAGCGATGATGGAGAATGACAACGTACTGCAAAGACCCATCAAAAAAGGGTCTTTGACAGACAAATTCTGACCACCTGATTGTCGATGCAAATCATGCCCTCAGTTGTCCGAACCTTACATGTCTGTTAGCAAAGCCAAGGTATTTGTCTGTGGGTCTGTATGACGTGGCCATGCCTCTGAACAGACCCAAGCTTGTACAGTAAAGAGAAATATGAAGGACCCCAACCCCCCCCCCCCTCCTCCTCCTCCCCCCCACCCCCCCAAAGCCACTGCTGTCTGATGGGTTGTGTAAAGCAAAGTCTCAATCTGTCGTACACTGACCTTCAAAAGAGAAAGTCTGTCTGAGGTGATCACGTGGGACCTTTTCCACAGAGACGTAGTTCCAGTATCCCTGCACCACCCATCCCTCTCCCCTCACCCCCCCTGCCCTATCCGTCATCCAGGGACCTGCTCTCTGTCATAGCAGCCCGCGTGGCAGCGTCTCCTCCGTTGGAGACAGCCTATCAGGGGCCCCACGTCATCCGTCTCCAGGGACTGACTGACAGGGTGACCCGCGGGGAGGATAACAGCCTCTATCAGTGGGGGGGGGGGGGCGGAGGGGGATGCCTGTGGTGTAAGTGGATGCTGTCTCTCATACCACTCACGAGTGGTATGAGTTAGAGTCATTTTTTTAGGTTCCTGAAGCTCTGATGCAACCAGTTATCTATCTGCATGGGAGACTCCCCTTTAAATTTCCTGCCAGGTTGACAAGCCCAGTTTCCCTGACAGGTATCTTAGTATTATCTCTACTCTGTGAGGGCGGTCCATAAATTCAGAGCCACCTAGCTGAGCTTAATTTTGGAACCATTCCGGTAACGCTTTATTTGGTTATTTTGGTTTATTTGGTTATTTTTTGGTTTATTTAGTTCCCCATTTACATTTACAGTTTCCCCAAACAAATTGTTAAATTGCAATAACTGTCCACTAACCCTAGCAAACTGTTGCAAATAGACAACATTGCAGTTGATTGACAAGTCGAGCATCTGTAGACCATCTACATTACAGGACCCTATTCAAAATAAAGAGAGTAGTCGCCATTCCTTTTATTTTCCTTAAATATTCTGCCAACGGAGAACACAAAGGTGGGGAAAAACAGACATGGGAATGTGCAGGTGAGGTCTCCCATGTGCTGTCAGGACCCTGGCGCCTGCTTGCTGCTCCAGGTGTCTGTTTCTCAGGCCATGGGGTTCTGGCCTTCACCACCCAAAAATACTGTATGCTGATGACGTACTGAAAAATGTCTCTCCTGTACTAAGGCAAAGTACAGCTCTCTTTTTCCTTTCTTTCTTTCTTTCTTTTTTTCTTTTTTTATCTCCCAAGCACCTGACAAAATAGTTGATAATTTCATAACTGTATAGATACAGTTTAACAGTGTTGTTTATAGTGCTGTGGTATTATTATCAGTCAGAAGGCTGATTTTATTGTGTACTCCCTGTGGAGAAAAGTGAACGCCACAAAGACTCGTTGAGGCCAGGGGAACAAAACAAGTGGCATCTGGCAGGTGCTCCCCTCCACCACACTCTGTGACCTTGAAGGGAGTAGACCGGAATGCCACGGTGCCGAGGAGAGAGAAATACTGACTCCAATGGTTTATTTCTATGTGTGAGCGAGTGAGTGTGTGTGTGTGTGTGTGTGAGCGAGTGAGTGTGTGTGTGTGTGTGTGTGTGTGTGTGTGTGTGTGTGTGTGTGTGTGTGTGTGTGTGTGAGTGAGTGAGTGAGTGAGTGAGTGTGTGTGTGTGTGTGTGTGTGTGTGTGAGCGAGTGAGTGTGTGTGTGTGTGTGTGTGTGTGTGTGTGTGTGTGTGTGTGTGAGTGAGTGAGTGAGTGAGTGAGTGTGTGTGTGTGTGTGTGTGTTTGTGTGAGTGAGTGAGTTAGAGGGAGAGAGAGAGAGAGAGAGAGAGTTAGAGAGAGAGACGACAGGAATGAAAAATCAATATTCCAGAGTCCATCAGAGAGGGCTTTTTTTTTTCGGTGGGCCCATGTGAAACCACACAGAGTGACCCCTGGAAAAAAAAAAAAAGTTAATGGCTAACTTCTTTATCTCTCTTTTACAGCCAAGGGTTGTACCCCAAATCAATACATGATGCACAAATATTCCAGAGCTCAGTGTTCTAGACAGAAAGCAGTGACAAGGGCTTGAGATTTCCCCAGTCTCAAAACACCTGGAAGAGACAGCTCTCTTTAACAGGCCCAACTTCACTGATACACATACATGCCTCCATTTTGCTCAGCAAAAACCGCCACAAAGTGAACAAAGTTGTATTTCAGTCATGTTTTGCTGCAATAAAAATGGAGGCTGTGTGTGTAGTCAGATGGAGGTTAGTTATAGTGAACGAAGAAAGGAGTCAGCAACAGTCACTCTGAGAGCGTTCAGTCGCTCTGAGTCATGGTTTGACAATGTGGAGGCTGCGCCCGCATCTGATCCACTCACATTTTTCAACTGAAAAAGTATTCAATAAGTATGAATAAGTACTCTTCATGACATGTAGGTAGGAGTAGGTAGAAGGAGGAGGAGTGAACATTGGCCTCAAGTGTCTGTTGAAATATTTACACTGAAACAACTCTTTCACAGGACATCTTAGAAATCAATCAATCAAACCAATCAAATGTATTTGTTTTGTATGGTGCTTTTATCAAAATAGTTTAGTCAAAGAGGGCTATAAACAATATCAATAACGTTTTTATAATGACCACATTGCAGTTTCAAAGTAAGCCCTTCTGAGACCCAGTACAATAATAATAATAATAATAATAATACAATAATAATAATACAATAATAATAATAACAGGACAGTAATATGGACAGTAATAATAACAGGACATTAATAGTGCTCCATTGAAATTGCAATTACATCACATACAAATTCAGACACACCAGAGAATATACTGTCAGTAAATTACAACATATTCACTTATGAATATATTATGATATACAGTATATACTGCCCCATCCTTGCTTGCACAGGGAGCATCCATAGTCCCCCCACTTCTTTTCCCCCCTCCAGTATAAACCGCCCAATTTTGGTTGTTACTGGCAGCCACTCCAGTGTCAGGATGCACCGATTCCCCAGAACCGGCTCCCTGAACCTGGTCCAATTCACTTAATATTTACTCGTAAATGATTTACTGTAATAACAATAGGTGCTTTCTGGTTTTAACAGTGCATTAACTAATTCAACCCAATTGGTAACTACTTGGTACTAAGGTACTAAGTAGTGCACACTGATGCATACTGTAATGAATTCTAAAGAAAGAAGGAGGTGTTTCAAAGGTCATTATTGTTTGACTACTACCATTTTCCTATGCCAATACCTGGTCATTTGTGTAGTGGAAAAGTGCAAGCAACTCGTTAGTATCCATCTGTATGAGCATTGAGCGCCTACTTCATTAAAGGGTTTTAAAAAGGTGTTCAAAAGCACCATCAGGGAACAGGGCATATGATGTCACTACAATAGAGAACTGGGCGGCGAATAAAGCCAAGATTCAAGATTCTTTATTTGTCACATGTATACAGTGAAATACAAAAGTGACAGTGCCACAGAGTAGTGCAACAATAAGTTTTAAAATAAAAATGAATATTATTAGAAATAATAAAAAAATATAACCAGTATGAACAGTATAAACAGTATAACCAGCGGTGAAGCAATGTACACAATGGAATGGCTATATACAATGGCAATGACAGGTTGACAGTACAGATAATTACAGTGGAGCCACAACCTGTCTCTGATGTTCGGTCAAAGTGTTGCAGCACAACGTCTGGGGTTGGGTTTTAGCATGTGGAACTGCTGAAGAGTTGTTTGAATTACGTGCCTGCAGGTATGTTTCTACTGCACATGCGGTGTTGCATTGACTTGTACGGTGGTTTATTATGGTGGTTTGGTATGGTGGTTTGGTACGGTGGTTTGGTACGGTGGTTTGGTACGTGGTTTGGTACGGTGGTTTGGTACGGTGGTTTATTATGGTGGTTTGGTACGGTGGTTTGGTACGGTGGTTTATTATGGTGGTTTGGTATGGTGGTTTGGTACGGTGGTTTGGTACGGTGGTTTATTATGGTGGTTTGGTATGGTGGTTTGGTACGGTGGTTTGGTACGGTGGTTTATTATGGTGGTTTGGTATGGTGGTTTGGTACGGTGGTTTGGTACGGTGGTTTGGTATGGTGGTTTATTATGGTGGTTTGGTATGGTGGTTTGGTACGGTGGTTTGGTATGGTGGTTTATTATGGTGGTTTGGTATGGTGGTTTGGTACGGTGGTTTGGTACGGTGGTTTGCAGTGACCCTTGATTAAGCACGCCTCCATTGTTCAACATTCTCTTGCAGAGCCGGCCTAATCACGACTGAGAAGATAGAGCGCAGGTGTGTGTGGTGTGTGTGTGGTGTGTGTGTGTGTGTGTGTGTGTGCATGTCTCCCTTCCTCACTCTTAACGTCTGTTCTAGTACGAGTACGGTCTACGGTGTGTGTGTGTGTGTGTGTGTGTGTGTGTGTCTCCCTTCCTCACTCTTAACGTCTGTTCTAGTACGAGTACGGTCTAATATTCAAGTTCTAACACATATGCTTAATTTCGCAAACAGTCTCTGCTATATGAACATTTAAATAAATATATAGGTACTTCCTGGCTTTTTGCTGTTGGTCCTCCCTAGCTGGGATGTGTGTACCAACCAATAATGCCGCTTTGCCTTTGCTCTGCTTTTATTGTTTTATTTAATTATTATTCCATTTTTATATTTTATTACTTTAGATGCCTTATAATTCATTAGGGTGATCTACAAAATAAAACAACATATTCATAGTTGCTACAGCATGTTACAAGATTTACAGCCTCTAGTTCTCAGAAGTCTGTTCAATCTCAGCATCAACAGTACTTGAGACTTTACTGCCCAGGCAAAGGTTGCACTTACACAGCTTTATAGAATTATTAAGTAAGCAATTATGATAACCCACTCTTTTAAAGATAATAGAATGATAAGGTTCTGCCAAAGTCACACTGTAGTTTGCCCTGAAGGTGGTCTCTCTCGAGAAAGAGAAATCAATATCTCTTTCACAGAGGCCATCCTGTCCTCTTTTTTTTGGTCGAATGTTTGTTTTTATTTCCATTGAGCATGAAATGTACCGGAGGAACTGTAAGAACAACAACCCTCAGCCACTTTGGAATGACCCCGCTTAGTTAGTGGCATTTTATCTGAGCTCATAAACCTTGAATGACTATATATTGATAAAGACTGTTTAAAGTGTCATCTGAACGATAACATTTGCACTGTAAATGTGGCCCTGCATGCTTCAGCCCCAGGCTCCGGCTCCAGGCTCCGGCCCCAGGCTCCAGGCTCAGGTGATAAGCATGGTGCCTAGTGGGCCACCACCCTCTCGGCATCAATAGGTCAAAAGTCACTAAATGTTTTGGGGGCAGTTAGGGATTCAGCTAAATGATCAGTCAGGGCTCTTGATGTAGACGCAATGTCCGTTTTCTGCCGGCTCATCGTCAAGTTAGCAAGATAGCATACAGGTCGGAGGCCTATATTCGTTGAATAGCAAATCAATAGCACACAAATAAACCCCAAACACATAATGTTACTGTTCACAGATGATCTTGTCAAAAGGGTAGTCCCTCTAGTTGTGTATGCTGGAGATGCGTGTTTTGTTTTTCTGAATGCTATCGAAGAAAACAACAAATCATTCATTCTCTCCTGACATACTTTTATGAATGTGCAGCAATTAGAAGAAATTAACTGAGTGTGCAAAAAGTACCATTTATGTAGCTACAAATTAAACAAAATCAAGAAAATTAGGAGAAATAGGCTAATAATTCTAATCAGTGAATGTAGTCTCTGGAAGCTGTGGATGAACCCTTGCTTTTTATGAATGGAAGCAGGTTGGGATTAGATATGAACCCATGGAGAGATTCTCATTGGACAGACACTCTGTTCTCACACCACATGATAATAGACATTTATCAGTCATGGATAAGATGATAAACCACAATTGGGATATCATGAAATTGCCTCCAGAACTTCAAATAAATGATGCAGCACTCCATAAATGTCTCATTTTCATTTGGCTTTGACACACTACCGCAGCTGCACATAGTTGGCAATTTGTGTGTATTTCATGCATTTTTTTAGCAAGAACAGGGTATTGCATGACTTATGAGCCTGGTGTTAGGACTGGAGAGAGAGCTGACACTTTGCCCTGATCAATATCAATAAAGCAATCAGTGTGTCAGGGGCCTACATGCATAGAGGTGGGGTCCAGGGGAGAATACAGCTCCTTTATGGCTTAACTGTGGGGCGGTGGTTCTAGGCCGAACACACACACACACACACACAAACACCCACACACCCACACACAAACACCCACACACACACACACACAAACACACACACACACACACACACACACACACACACACACACACACACACACACACCCACACACAAACACCCACACACAAACACACACACACACACACACACACAAACACCCACACACAAACACACACACACACAAACACACACACACACACACACACACACACACTCTGGTCTAAGAAGTGCCTGTCCAGACAGCCAGAGTGCACTTTGCCCGGTCCAGCCATAAAGAGAGCCATAAATACACTTCTACTTCTGAACTGGGTGACATGTGAGTGGACCTTCAGACGAAGTATGATCAATTCCTTCCAACACGGCGGACCCGAGTGAGACGCCAAAAACACACACACACACACGCACACACACACACACACACACAGTTATGAAAATACATCTGGCTGACGTGTGTCGAGCTCCAAATAAGGACAAATCAATTCCTCCAACGAGGCAGATTTGAAGAGAACTCATATATGGTCTAACATGTCGACGGCAAATGGACTGAATAGACTTCAGTTGATATCTGTTCACTGTGTTCTGGCCAGGGTTGCTTGCCTCTCAGAGAACAACGCTCACATAAACTGAGTATTGAGGATACTGCCACCTAGTGGTGTGTTTCACAACCTACACCTCAGATATACTGCTCTTCTTATTACTCCAAGGTTACCTGAACAATCCAAACAGGAACATGGAAAAAAAGAAAGAAAGAATCCATCTAGAAATGTAGGAATATTTGATCAAATCCATATCCCAAGATAGGACGAGTGTTCTGTTCCGGGCAAGTTACCTTGAAGTGAGAGGTAGTATTCATGTATCACAATGTCAAACTTGAGAGTATCTTTTTCTTAACGACAGTATTAGCTAAATGCCCGTTTCTTAGGTGAACCAGAGGTGGAACGTGTCCTAACCCTGGCTATAGCCGACTCTAGTTGAGCCAGATGGGGGACAGACTCTTAAGACGGTACCGAGACTGTGATCTGATCTCCTTCAGTGATCACAGGACAAACCTGTGGGGGGGGTCAAAGTCATGGATCCTCTCTGTCCTGCCCCGGGGGCCCCCCTGGTGGAACATTCGTCTCCGCTCTCCCTCTATCCTCCCTCCCTGGCTCTACCGTGGGTCTGCTGTCACTCACACCCAGCAGGGGGAGAGAAACCCCCGTGGGATTAACTGATCCCTCAGTGGGGGAGTAACGACTCCCACTGCCCAGTCTGCAAACACAGCCATCCCACCCCAGGCAAGCAGGCAGACAGGCAGGCAGGCAGGCAGGCAGGCAGACAGGCAGACAGGCAGGCAGGCAGGCAGACAGGCAGGCAAGCAGGCAGACTGGCAGGCAGGCAGACAGGCAGGCAGGCAGCCAGGGAGGGAGGCAGGCAGACAGGCAGACACACAAACAGACAGGCAGGCAGCTAGGGAGGGAGGGAGGCAGGCAGACAGACAGGCAGGCACGCAGACAGACAGGCAGGCAGCTAGGGAGGGAGGCAGGCAGGCAGACAGACAGGCAGGCAGCTAGGGAGGGAGGCAGGCAGGCAGACAGGCAGGCAGGCAGCTAGGGAGGGAGGCAGGCAGTCTGCCCTTCCCAGGCCAGCAGGAGATAATGCTGTCTCCAGCCCCCCGACAGTGAGTCCATCAGGCAGCGTGATGGACGATTGGAGCCATTGTGGAGATCACCCAGGGCTTCGGCTCTAGAGTTCAGGTTCAGCAGACACACACCAAACGATGGGACCATATATACTGAAAAATTTACGCACTCACTGCAATGTAAGTCGCTTTGGATAAATGTGTCAGCTAAATGGCATATATTATATATTATTATTATTATAAAGGGGCAATCTGGGATTGGTACATCCATTTTTGGACTTTTAAATGAATATATACGATATATAGCCATTGGTTCTTGAAGAATATAGTTTATTATAATTCTAGATTCTGTCTTACCCCATCAGAACCAACCATATAAGATTGTTTTATAAACAATGTAATTGTAAACAAACACTGTATAGCTTTAAAACATGGTTCAAATGATAATTTTGTTCTCATGGAAGGGCAGTCATTGCACACATAGCTCTGTCTATGAACTTGAGAGTGGAGTTTTTCCAGGCCCATTTTTTTTATCTAAAAAAAGTGTCAGGGAGACATATCACTATACTGTTGTTTGAATCCCAGATTGCCCCTTTAAAGTGTCCGTGGAGTGATAATGAGAATAACAGGCTTTATGTTGACCATTACTTTGACATCATTCCACAGTTGCTTGGGTTCATTTAGTGAAAATTGCCACTGCAACCTGAAGCTGACCCTAATTAGCAGTTAGACACTCTGTCCTGACCTTCACTGTACATCACTGCACCAGATGAGAGTTTCTGACATAGGTGCTATAATCGTTTAATAGATTATATAATAGTATAATAGTTCACGACACTGAACCATATTCCTCAAAGTAGAGAACAAACCTGGCAACTCTGACAGGCATCACTGCAGCAGCAGACCATACAGTAGCAGTCCTGGTGAAGGGTTTATTCAAATCACAGGAGCCTCGGGGGATTCAAAGTGAGTCTCCCCTCGTACAGAGTCTGGGTGGATGACAGGTTGATGAATGTCTCATTATAAAGGGGTGCATAGCACTGCGTGTGGGTGAAGCACGCAGACTTCAGGTTATGAATGGGCCAGTGGATGAGCTCCAATGTAAACGGCCTTTGGTTCTGATTTCTTCAAGCTGGGGAGATGGGTTAACCCACTGTCACATCTCTCACGAGAGAACATCCATCACTCCACTTGGGTGGGGAGTCTTTCACCCCTCAAGTTGTTAGTTTTTCTGATTAGCATTGCCAGCTTCTCACATGGTGGTGCTAAGTCATTATTGAGTGTTTGCATTTTCAACTACCTTACCCCCCCTGGACCCTCCCTTTACAGCCGCTGAGATGCCACACAGCAGGGTGAAGGCAACAAAATGCTAATGATCCATCTCTGTAGTAGAAATTGAAGATAAACAAGTAAACATGTTGAAAATGGTGTATTTCAGTTCATTTACAAACCAATAACGAAACGCAAGTGCACGTGATAGATGTCCCAAGGTTCATTTCGAACTTTATTTCAGCTATATGTTTGTTTTTAAAAGCACTTAGCAACACAGAGTGAACAGCTTTCATTACATGTTGTACTGCATACATCAAAGATTCATGCCATTAAAGGAAGATACTACTGAAATCTTTTTTTTTAATATCTTTTTTTTTTTTTTTTTTTTAAATCAGGACAGTTATAAGTATTGAAAATAAAGTACAAAATAGGCCTTTATAACAACTGTAACGAGACAATACTACCATAAAGCATATTAGTGCTTCTAGCGTAAAATGTTAACATGATCTCTGAAAAGAATAAAAATCGGTAGTCAAAAAGTATGAGGCTACTTTCTTTTCTAAAAAATTGCTTGGTTTGCATTGACGAGCCTGTGTGCCAGGGAGCTGATCGCCCAGCAGAGGTGGACTGCTTTACTGCTTTTCTTCCACTGGGAACCACTGGGTTTGCTTCGTAAGCCCCATCAGGGGGAACCGTTTAGAACACCCCTGGTAGGATACATGATGGTAGGATACATGAGGAACCGGACAAAAACGCCTCCTGGCCTCACTACCTCACTAGACTGAACATGTTAGGCTTGCGGAACAAAAGTAATGCTTCTGATAGTTTGCTGTAAGTCTCTTCGACAAAAGACCGATTTCAACATTGATATTCAAGCATAATGTTTTGAAAGTGATGGGCTACATTTTAGAGAGGCAGTTATCCTATAAATCCTATTTTGGGCAGCAATACAAAATAATTTACTCTACATTTTTTGTTTTCGCTTTCTATTAGATTGTACATTCTAGCTCAATAAATTTAGATTTTTTTTAAAAGGAAAAATACATTTAAATAAAAAGTAATACAAGGTAAAGAGCACCTTATCCCCAAACATGTCTTTAACAACAGGTAAATAATAATATTTTTTTTTGGAAGCAATGGCACAGAATAATCAATGGTAATTAGCGATGCTTATAGAATCATAGGATGGTCTGACATTACCACCGTGATAGCCTTGAAACGGCTCGACAGCAAGTTGACATGAAGGACTTTACTTCTGTTGTACAAATGCTACGTGTGTGAATTTGTCTCGAGAAATGTCCAGCCAGGTGCAGGAAGTGAGCTAGTCACATGACAGGAAGCTGAAGGAGTCTGTATTTCTGCTGGCTGCCCTTACAGTTGCAGCTGAGAAGATGTTGCAATACTAAAATGTGTCCTGCTATTCTTGGTAGAAAGCTCAGTAAACAAGGTACAAGTGACTTGCTACCAAGCAACTGGCCTGCCATATCAGTACCTTATCAGTGAGTCAAGGTGGACCAAACCAGCACTTTTGCTTTACAATGAATCAGCAGGTTTTTCCTACCCGAGAGCACGCTAGTGCAAAACTAGCCAGGGCAATGGACTCGTCTGGAACACTCAAGAGGAGGGGTACGGAACCAACCTGCCTTAAAAAGATCCACATTTTGCGAAAGACTCCCCATGAACTCGTCTGTGATGAACACCGCACCTGTCCTAGCACGTTACAAATGTGTCATACTGTATCATCATGAAATGTTAAGTACTGAATGTCCACGTCAGCAGCGTCCATTACCGATAGGCTTGCATAAGAATACAAATACAATAGAGTCAACCATAAATTGGGCTTTTAGCTTCAGAAGCCCTTTTAACAGAGAAGCATCATGAGGGTGGCGTGGTGAGACACCGCCACATCACGGCCGACAGTATGAGTAACAGAACAGACCTCGAACCCCCCCCCCCTGTAACAAACCGAGCCTGGCCCAAACTCATATCTCAAAACATTTTCAAATACTTTCAAGTTGTGCTTGATTTAGTTTGCCTGGTTACAATGGAACCAAAAGTGCAAACTGCGACTGAAATCAAGCGCACTTCAAAATACGTTCAGATATTCAATGTAACCTGTGTGTTTGACCTGGGCCGGTACACAGCAGAGCTTGGACACGGGGCTCGGTGACTCTCCTCCTCCTCCTCCTCCCCCCCCCTCCCCGCCCCCCAGGGGTCCATGTCCAAGGCCAAAAGTCCAGGAAGGGTCCGCCTGTCAAGGACCCACCACAGATAAAGATGACGACAACGCGAGAGCAGAGGAAGGGGAGCGAGCGTTGGTTCAGCGGAGCGAAGCACCTTTTCCTGACCGCCAGCAGGGTAATCAGAGACAGAGACAGAGGCAGAGCCTTTCAGCGGAGATCTCTCTCTCCTCTTGAGGAGGAGCCTTGGGTTTTTGTTTCGATACCGGGTTTCCATTTTTTAATCTCTTTTTTTTTTTTTTTTTTTTTGAAAAGCCAAACAATCGTAACGCTTATAAAGTTCTGGTTTTGCTTAGTGTGTGAGGTTAACTAAGATGCCCATGGCGGGTGGGACACAGGAGCGGTGTGGATGAGAGAGCAGCAGCAGCTGGTGTGGTTGTTGGGACACGGGGGAGGGATGGGCGGGGTGGGTGTGCCCTGGGCGGGGTGGGTGTAAGCCTGGGGCTTGGGCGGGGTGGGTGTAAGCCTGGGGCTCTAGTAGAGGAGGATGCGGCGCTCGATGGCCTTGCGGCAGATCGGGCACTCGCTCATGCGGTCCCCGCAGAGCTGGCAGGTGCCGTGGCCGCACATGAAGATCATGTTCTTCAGCCGGTCCAAGCACACGGGACACATGGTCTGGGGAGACAGACAGAGACACCTTCAGTACTCATCTCTCTCACACACAGTAAAGTTGTGCTGGTAGTTCATTAACGGAAACACAAGTTAACTAACCGAGTCTGCCAGAAAAAAAAGACTAACTTTATGGACTAACTCTGGTTGGCAAGATTTATTAGACACACACAGAGATGGAGAGGAAGAGAGAGAGAGAGAGGCCGGCGCTCTTCCAGTCAGACTGAGTTAGACCTGGGGCAGACTGAAGGCCGTAATAAAACCCGGCTTTGCTTTTAGAGGAGGAATTAAATGTTTTACAACAGACTCACCCCTCCTGATTGATGCAAAATAAAACTTTGTTATTTTGTTTTAAATGAAAAAGAAGAAAGGTAGTAAAGGAGATTACTTGTAAAAGACATTTCCTTGTAACTCCCTTTAATTCTCTTGCTGCTAGCAGCTGTAACGCTGCTGCCTGCCCAGGCGGCTGGTGGACATTCACAGCGCTTTGAATTTCTGGAACTGACCCCAACCCTGGTGTCTATCCTGAAGTTGTGTTGCCTGTTACTTGCCCATGGTCAATTAAGTAGGAGTAGGAGTAGGAATAGGAATAGGAACCCCCCCCCCCCCCCGCCAAGACTCAAGCTATTTCACTTGTGCAACTAAATGCAAGAAAAAAAGAAAAAAAACAGACAGAAACGACACGCTGACTTACCTGCTCCTTAATGTCCTGCAGCTGCTGCTGCAGCTTCTGAACGTCCGCGTTGACGTTGGTGTTGTCCTTGTCTCTCTGCATGGCCGGGATGTTGCCACTGGCTGTAGAGGGAGAGGACAGAAACACAGACGAGGCCACGGTGAGACGCTCTAGGAAAACACAACAGGTCTAGAGAACGGGAGAAAGGAGCGAGAGAGAGAGGGAGAGAGAGAGAGAGAGGAAGAGAGACGCCTCTTCTTCTGGAAGGTAGCATCGTCAAACCTCCCCTCGGCTACATGCTGCTCTACTGCGTAACAAACCAAGGCCAAGCAGTCATACAACCAGTGATGTGGAGCCCGTTGTGGACGGAGCAGAAAGTACCGCTAAGGCAGAGTTTTTTATCATCACAAGCAGGGGTTGAAAACACGTGCACTGTAGCATCCCTTTATAACATGTGGCGGTCCCTACTGGTGGCTCTGACTGTGGGAATGACTCAGGTTAGCCCCTGATGCTTATGGCACTGCAGGGTCCACAGGACAGACTTGGATGCAGGTTCTAGGGAATTTTGGGAGCATAACATGGATTCCCCCCCCAGCACTGAGCCGGAATCAGCTGAACTGCCAACACCAGTCGTACTGTTGGTGACAACCGGTGTCTGTGTGTGTGTGTGTGTGTGTGTGTGTCTGCGTGGTGTGGTGTAGTGTTGAAGGGTAAAGGTATCGCTGCAAAACAAAGAGTTGGGGGGAGGAGGGGGGCTTTGAGTTTGACCGGGGTAGAGGATGGAATACTTACACCAACTTAGCGCCAGATTGTTGGGCTGGAGCAGATCCTGCGACCCCCCTGCCATAGAGTTAGAGCTACCAGCTGAGAATAACAAGCAGGATGGACTTGATTATGAAATTGGGGAGCATACAATTTTATTCACCAAGCATTGAGCTGGGGATCAGCTGAACTGGGCCACATGTTGCCAACACCAGTCTGACACTGTTACTGGTCTGAATGGTGACGACCGGTGTGTGTGTGTGTGTGTGTGTGTGTGTGTGTGTGTGTGTGTGGGGTGCAGTGTGTATCTTGTAATGTTGCAGGTAAAGATATCACTGCAAAAGAAAGGGAGTTTGGAAGGGGTGGGGGGTGGGGGGGGGGTAGGGGGGGTAGTACTTGAGGAGAGGGGGGGAAGGGGAAGGGGAGGGAGGAGGGGGGCTTTGAGTTTGACCGGGGTAGAGGACGAGATACTTACACCAACTTAGCGCCAGATTGTTGGGCTGGAGCAGATCCTGCGACCCCCCTGCCATAGAGTTAACGCTCCCTGCTGAGAACAACCAGTGCACAGTGTTATAGCAGGAGCCCCCCTCTGCGGCTCAGCCCAGGGGCCTGAGGAGCCGGTCTACTCACTACGGCCCCCCAAGGGAGGGTCCGGAGAAACAGAGGAGGAGAGGAGGGGAAAACAGTCTAGGAAAAGGTAGGTTGGCAGCGACAGGCTTTCTGGCTGCGACTGCTTCCGTCTGAGAGACGTTTGACTACGATGTGTTTAGGACTTGTTTTGACTCGTTGGATATTCTGTGGATAAGGGGCTCAAAATGTGAGGATTTGTTCAGTGTTTTGGTTTTGTTCAGTCCCCAGAAACACCAGAATCCCCCGGAGTCTTCTAAAATCGGATGCATCTGTAGGCTACGTTTACAGACTATGACCACTGATGTAGGTGGGGTGCTTAGCAGTTAACCTGACCCCCCCCCCCCCCCACCCCAAACACTCCCACCGCTAGCCTATCAGAGCTTCTGACCACACCCCACCCCCACTCCCACCCCCAGCGCTGGCCTATCAGAGCCTCTCCTCTCTGACTGTCAATGCTATTGGACCGTAGGAGGAGAGAGACGGGTCTCAGCCTGCCGGTGTGTGTTGACAGAGTGTACTTTGCTGTTTAAGCTGCGGAACAGTTCTGTGTGTGATCAGAACATCTGCGGGTGTGTGATCAAAATGTGTGTGTGAGATCATAATATGTGCTTGTGTGAGATCAGAATATGTGTATGATCAGAATATGTGTGTGTGATCAGAATATGTGCGCATAGACTCACTGACACACAAAAGGAGCTTTCAACAAGTGAATCTCTTAGAGAGTCTAAAATCAGTGAACTTACAACAGTTTCCCTTTTAACTCAACATAAAATAAGGACAACAAAAGAAAGGGAACTGCTGGTGAGGTGCACTGATAGGGGGGGGGGGGGGTCAGGTGATAAAAGGCTGTGTGCAACTTAACAACAACGGGGGGGGGGGGGGAGGGAGAGATGATAAACGCAACCCAAAAACACACATATTCACAACTACAACTCGAACACAGGCAATAAAAAGGGATATGATTGAGTGACGAGAATGATTATGATTCTAGCGATTCTAGTCGCGATTGGGTCGAGAGATGGTTGGAGGTTGAAACACCGGCTAAACCGAACGGTGGGTATGTGACCGAAATAAGACATCGGTGACCCAGGCGGCAGAGAGGTCATCGGTCACCGAAGCCAATTTCGGAAATCCGAATGAGCGCATGAGAGCACTCCCGGACACGGCTGAGCGTTCTGAGAGAATGACGTTGTGTGTTGAATGTTATGGTTAAAACGTTCCGGCGCTTTCGGGCCGAGCCGGTTCTCGTCCGCGACACCCTAACGACCCTCGAGAACGGAGCCGTTTCCTCGCCCGGTAACAAAACGTTCGCCAGAAAACATATTGACGATGAACGACTCGAGGGAAATGCATGAGCAAGAAAGCAAAAAAAAACAAAAAACAAATGACACTCAAAAGCCAACGCAAACATGTTCAATGGGAGAAAACAACCAAAGTGACATCATGAGAAGGAAGAGAGAGGGAGAGAGAGAGAGAGAGAGAGAGAGAGAGGGAGGGGGGGGAAATAAAAGAGGAATTAAAAGGGAACGTGTGGAAGATTCACTCACTAAGGTCCTCATCATCATCATCAGCATCGGCATCATCATCATCATCCTCCATACCTTTCCCTCCACAGCACAGGACGAAGGGCGTGCGGCGTTCTACAACGGCCCGACACTGTACGCACTTCTTCATGAGGCTAGCACAGTCTGCGGGGGGTACACACACACACGCGCACACACACAGACACAGACACACACACACACACACACACACACACAGACACACACAATCAGTAACAGCTGGCTAGAAAAGAAAAGTTTCGGGAGAAACTTTATGTACTTGCAAGTGAGGTTCGGGGGTGTACGAAGCGAGTCGCAGGACGGGAGGGGGGGGGGGGAGGTGTGAAGTGTTGAAAAACTGCGCGAGACTTACTCTCACAAGCGCACATGTGACCGCAGGGCTCGAAGAGCACGGCGGCCTTTTTGTCGGAGCAAACGACACATTCCTCGATCTGTGTGGAGAAACGGGAAAAGAAAAAAACGGCGTCAATTAAAACAGTTAAATGATGTGGCGTGAAAGTGTGATGCAAGTGATGCAGCTTGATAGCTGTTCGGTCTCTCAACGACTGGGTCTTCGCCGTCCTTTTAGGTCCCTTTGGGTGAACAAGTCCACGTCCCCAACCGCAAGGCTGCACAGCTGGCTTGTACAATACGTGTCGTATCTTTTTCAAGACGCAGAAAAGGCCAGTGCTCTCTAGTGCCCCCTAGGGGGAGAGTAGGGGGGAGGGGGGTGGTGGTGTAAGGTGTGTGTGCAGACGGTAGTACCTTAGTTCTGGATTGGACCTGGTCCTTGCAGATGAGACACTTCTTGACGCGTGGCGAGCAGAGGGAGCAGGTGGCGATGTGGCCGCAGGGCCCGAACAGCGTGTCTCTCTTCATGTCCGAACACACCATACACTCCTCCAGGGTCTCACTGCTGCTGTTCAGAGAGGGGCTGCGGGAGCCCACCTGACCACTGAGAGAGAGAGAGAGAGAGAGAGAGAGTGAGTGAGTGAGTGAGTGTAAGAGAGAGTGTGAGTGAGTGGGAGAGAGAGAGGGAGGGAGGGAGGAAGGGAGAGTGAGTGAGTGAGTGTGAGAGAGGGGGAGAGAGAGAGAGAGAGAGTGAGAGGGAGAGTGAGTGAGTGAGTGAGAGAGAAAGAGAGAGAGAGTGAGTGTGTGTGTGAGAGAGAGAGAGAGTGTGTGTGAGAGGGAGAGAGAGAGAGAGAGAGAGAGTGAGTGTGTGAGAGAGAGAGAGAGAGAGAGAGAGAGAGAGAGAGAGGTAAGTAGAAGTAAGAAGCAGCATGCGACACAGCCCCCTCCCTGATGAGCAGACCGGGTCTCATCCCAGGGTGGCTTCTTCAGCTGACCTCTCTCCTCTCCTCTCTCCAGACTCATCCATTATGCCTCCACTGCCTCACCTCATCATTCATTTGATACGTGTGTGTGTGTGTGTGTGCGTGTGCGTGCGTCCGTGCGTGTGCGCGCGCGCGCACGAGAGAGAGAAGGAGTTTAGGAGCAATACAGAGATGCATGGAAATATCCATGGAGAGGGAGGGAGGGAGGGAGGGAGGGAGTGAGAAAAACTGTGAGTGAATTCATATATTGGTGTTATTATTTTATATCTTGTTGATGAACATGTATGTTTTGTGAGTCGGTGGTGCAATTCAGTCTATGACGGAGAGCTGCCAATAAACGTTGCTACGACAACACAGGTTGGCATGGAACATGAGGCCTGCCGGGCTGGGTGGTTTAGAGGGGCAGCCAGCAGAGGGGTGGGAAGGGGGGTTACCTGCTCTTCTCCTTGTGGCACTTGGCCAGGGCCTTGCAGAGGCTGGGGTCGGGGCACAGGTCCAGGGGAGACTGGCCCTTCTTGTTGCGGATGGTCAGGTCCGCTCCGTTGGCGGCCAGGAAGCAGGCGATGGAGGCGGCGCTCTTCTTCTCCGCCCCCTGGGTGCCCAGGCCCATGATCAGCTGTGGGGAGGACAAACACCAGCACATGTTCACTGTCTCTCCTTGCATTCGGTTCTTTATTAAGATAAAGCATCACTTTATCGTCCCTTTTACGGCTTGCGCTTCCGGGGCTGTGATACTTTTATTATCCAGTTTTTTTTATTATTATTATTATTATTTTTTATTATTTTCTCCCTCTGTTTTGATCTATTCTTCCTGTGAAGTGCATTGTACTGCATTAGTGTATGAATTTGTGTCATAAAAATAAAGTTGGATTTGATCTGATTTGATGAGAGGAAACACCGCAGTCACCAACAATGGCCTGGGGTAACACACTTTCACACACACTCTGCTAATACAAGGGACATTGTACCCCCCCCCCCCCCCCCCCCCCTTCTAGAGTGCCATGGGTGACTTTATTCGCCAAAAAAATGCATAAATTATAAAACACTTGGCACTCTGGGTGGTGAGTGTTTCCGGAATTCTTTGGCAGTGAGTGAGTTGAGCCAACATCCCTCTCACTCTCTACCTTCTCTCAGCTCTCTCCATCACACCGCCGGGCCGAGGCCTCTATCAGAGGCGCATCCCGGCCAATTGAGCCTCCTACGTGTCTGCCGGCTCTCCTACTGGTCTGCCGGCTCTCCTACGTGTCTGGTGACTCTCCTACGTGTCTGGTGACTCTCCTACGTGTCTGCTGGCTCTCCTACGTGTCTGGTGACTCTCCTACGTGTCTGGTGACTCTCCTACGTGTCTGGTGACTCTCCTACGTGTCTGCCGGCTCCTCAGCCAGTGGCTGTCTTACATCTGTGCCGATGGAGCCATCAGGCCGGCTAATTCAATTGCTGTCTTGTAAGCGTGCTACGGGAGAGTGACCCAGCCCTGCATACGGCGTCTCAATTAGAGCCCCTGTCTGTCTGCCGCCGGCGCTCTCCCCCCGCGAGGGAACGAGGGAGGGGACGGAAGGAGGGGATGAGGGAGAGAGGGAGGGAGGGCTGTGACAGATGGTGAAAGGGGAAGGCTGAAGCAGAGCAATGCCTTCCTCGTTCTGCCATGTAGAGCTGAAGTGATTTAGGGGGGGAAATCACAGGAGATCACAGGAGGGCTTGAGGTGCGATATGCTACGAGGAGACAGGGTGACAGTGTCTCTTGTCTTCTTTAGGAACCAGTAAGACGGCAGGTAGCAGAGGCGGTTGTTGAACAGTGGTGTTGTGACGGTGTGCAGATCCCTGGGCAGTGATGGAGATGACAGAGCGAGGGCCGCTGAGGCTCCTGCCACCGTACATGCTGTCATCATCTATCATCATATGTTCTTACTGACAGCGCCACGCTCACCCCAAACCGAGTAAAAACTAGAGAATTACTGGTGACAGAGAAACTATGCTTGATCGCCAACCACGTCGTGGTTAAAAACAACAGTTGGAAGCGTTAGAGGACGTTCCTCAGTGACATCGGCGCTTCAGCCGGATCCTTTGCGCATTTTGACATGAATAAATGAGAGTTGTGTTTTGATAATGCAGTCCAGCGCCACGCTGTTCAAACATCCTGGGGAGAACCCTGGACAGAAGGACTTCACGCCAGACCTGGGTCAAAATAGTACTTCTGTTTGACACTATGACTGTTTGCTCGGGCCTGCCTGGAGTGCCCGTTGGGCGGGGGTTTGTCATTTTGGGGCTATTCCATTGGCTCCGTTTTGCCAGGGAAACTCACTCAAGCACGGCAACGTATCGGAACTGAGGGAGAATACTATTTGAACCCAGGTCTGCTTCACACGCAAGCTCTCTGAAGTCAAGCGAAGCAGCCAGTTGGTAAAAAGCTCAGGTAAAAAAAAGTTGAACAAATAGCACAGTCGTGAATGAAATATTAGACTTTGCTAATGACTTGGACCAGGTTTCGCTTGAGAAAGAGCTTTTCTGTCATGAAACTAATCTGGATAATCTAAATAAATACAGTGGAGGCAGGGAATTGGTTTAGCAGTTAGTGTCTAGCGCCACCTTAAACACATACATATGCTTGTATCGGTGCGGGAGCCAATCTGTTCAATAAAAACTAAAATACTTCATCAAATGGATAAATTGGGTTGGGACCACGATGAGAATACAGAAGGGAACAAGAAAAGGAGTAATCTTTGGCTATATTTATGCTGGTGATTTGTTAATGGGGTATTCAGGGATATGAACGTACATGTTTAGACTTTTAAATTAAGGATATACAGCCATTAACGTATAAGACCTTATAAGCTTAGTTCAACTGTCTAATCCTCATGAGAACCCAAAATAAGATTGTTATACTATTGTTATATTGTAAACAAACGCTGTATAGCTTCTATCATTTTGATCTCATGGATGGTCAGTCCTTGCATCCATATCTCTGTCTATGAACTTGAGACTAGTTACATATCTTCAACCCCATTAGTGCCGAGGGTGAATAAAGTCGCCCAAAGTGTCAAACATTATACAGGTCACCAAAAATGCAAAAGAATTATGACGCTTCATTTTGTAGCCAATCAAAGCATTGTTGCAGGGTTGGCACTCTCTGCGGTGAATGTTCTGGAATTCTTTGGCAGTTAGGGAGTTTTGTAAAAGAATCAATCTGGTGCTGAGCGGTGGTGAGGGCTGTGGGCGTACCGTGTTCTTGGAGGGCTCCCAGGGCTCCACCTTGCTGACGTCCTGCATGTCCTGGAGCTGGCGGAGCTGGGACAGCGTGTGGTGACGCAGCGCCTCGTGGAGCGGCGTGTCTCCGTCCTTATCCTGAACGTCCAGCTTGGCCTCCGCCCGCACCAGCAGCTGCACACACACACAGACAGACAGACAGACAGACAGACAGACGCACACAGACACACACACACAGACACACACACAGAGGTTTACAACACCTGAAGCGAGAACCCATCCGTCGCATAACAAATGACAAATTCCTGAATGTGTAACATGGTATATATGGTGTTGTACAGCACGGTATGTTTTGACCCTTCTTGTGCCAGTGTGCCAAAGGAAGGGAAACTAATGGACAAAGTTGAAATAGAATGTTTTAAGAGTATCAAGGTTTTTTTGGACCGTTGTTTTTCAAACGTAATTCTGTACGTAATGGGAACAGTTGCATAAACGGTGTATTAAAGCATCGTTTTTGAACACCCTATAGACGTTGTCAAAAACACCATCTGTAAGAGTTCAGCCTCATATCGCAGCCAACGGTCCTGCACCACTCGACAGCTGCAGTCCTCGACAACTCCACAAGATGGCAGTGTGGCGACCTCTCCCCCAGACTGGACTACAGTGTGGAAGTCTCTCACGCCTCCCTCCCTGGAAGGCCTTTCCTCGGCACTACGTCAGTCTGAACCAGAAGGGCTTGTTCTACTGCAGGAGATCCACATCCACCATCTTACATGAACATGAACGTGAACGTCTTTCCTCCCTTGTCGCCCCCTGGTCAGGACTCGGGACTGAAGGTCCTCTGTGGCTCAGTTGGTAGAGCGTGGCGCTAACAAATGCTTAGGTTGTGGGTTCGATTCCTGCTGGGACCATATATACTGAAAAATGTACGCACTCACTGCAATGTAAGTCACTTTGGATAAAAGCGTCAGCTAAATGGCATATATATATATATATATATTAGGAGATCTTTGCAGATAGGATCTTCAACTAGTGGCAGGAGCAGGGGAGTGGGGGAAGAGGAGGAGGTGTGAGGGAGGAGAGGAAGAGGAGGATGATGAGCAGAGGGGGGGGGACTGACTGACCCGAACTATCTGTGTGTGCTGTCGCTCCACGGCCAGGTGCAGGGCGGTCTGCTGGTTGACATTCTGGATGTCCAGGCTGGCGCTACCCTGTGAGGAGAGAACATGCACACACACACGCACACACACACACACACACACACAGTGTCAGTCAGTCAGTCTGGATAATAACAGATTACTCCTGGATTGTACATGAACGACCCTCTTTCTGGCCTCATAAGCCAAATCAATAACACGATATCATGTTGTTGGAGGACCATCCTGTTTATATTTCGCTGACGAGCGCTTGATTATCACACAATTATTTATAACTACAATTGACCATGGGTATGACTTTGACGGTAGGCCTTTAGAGATAAACGATTTGTCATTTCAAAACGCACCTCAACACCTCTAGCGAAGACGAACGCGGGCGTAAAGCCGTCCCCAGTGAGGCAGCACAGCCTCTGCAGAGCAGAGAGCACCTCGTTGTGTCTCTACACAGACATATCCATCAGAGTCTGTCAGTCTACCAACTCCTGACTATGTCAGGAACATGTCAAAGCCTCTCCCTCCCCCCCCCCCCCCTCCCTCCCCCTCCACCCCCCTCCCAGCCTAGTGTTCTCACACAACACTGCCTGAATGTCGCAATAACAACGCCCTTACGCCGCTGCCGTTTACTGTCCTAATGAAGCCAGTTTCTGCTCCGGCTGGATGATGACTGGTCCACTAGTACACTACCATGGTGCTCTATGGATGCCTGGTCCACTAGTACACCATCACGGTGCTCTATGGATGCCTGGTCCACTAGTACACCATCATGGTGCTCTATGGATGCCTGGTCCACTAGTACACCATCATGGTGCTCTATGGATGCCTGGTCCACTAGTACACCATCATGGTGCTCTATGGATGCCTGGTCCACTAGTACACTATCATGGTGCTCTATGGATGCCTGGTCCACTAGTACACTACCATGGCGTTCTATGGATGCCTGGTCCACTAGTACACTACCATGGCGTTCTATGGATGCCTGGTCCACTAGTACACCATCATGGTGCTCTATGGATGCCTGGTCCACTAGTACACCATCATGGTGCTCTATGGATGCCTGGTCCACTAGTACACTACAGGCTATAGAGCAGCACTCGGCCATGGACCCAGAGGATAATACAATAAGCTATATTAGCAGGGGAGTTTTTATTGAATCCATAACGTACTTCCGCTAACCTATACAACACAGGACGAGGAGGAAGAGTTACAGGGCTTAATGGGGATTGTGTGTGTGTGTGTGAGAGCCGGGATTGTGTGTGTGTGTGTGTGTGTGTGTGAGAGCCGGGATTGTGTGTGTGTGTGTGTGTGTGTGAGAGCCAAGCAGGCGGGAGGCAGAGAGGCTGGAGCCTCCGACACATTTGTATGAGAGCATTTGTATTGGTGGTTAGATCTGAATATGTGACTGATGTGTCTACTTCTTGGTATGTGTGTGTGTGTGTGTGTGTGTGTGTGTGTGTGTGTGTGTGCGTGTGTGTGTGAGGCCCTATAATTTCCGCAATGCAGTAAACGTGGCCGGAATTCCGACTTAAAAACGGAATTAGGCAATATGGAATTGCATTGAGATGATAAGAAAACTTAATTTGCTCCATGGCGATTATATTTTATGAAGAGTAATCCTTTGTTATGCTATTCAACCCTGCAATACCGTGTGTGTGTGTGTGTGTATGTATGTATGTGTGAGTGTATGTGTGTATATGTGTATGTATGTATGTATGTGTGAGTGTATGTATATGTGTATGTCTGTGTGTGTGAGTGTATGTATATGTGTGAGTGTATGTGTGTATATGTGTGTGCGTGCGTGTGTGTATATGTGTATGTATGTGTGTGTGTGCGTGCGTGTGTGTATATGTGTATGTGTGACTATAAGACGTTGATTTAGCATTCCCCTCATCTCCGTGCTGTGATAAGTGTGTGTATGTGTGAGTGTATGTGTGTATATATGTATGTGTGTGTGTGTGTGCGTGTGTGTACCTGGTGCACCAGGAGCTCGGCCACCTCCACGTGGTTGTTGAGGGCGGCCAGGTGCAGGGCCGTGTAGCCATCGTCCTTCTTCTCATCCACGATCCAGGGTCGAGGCAGCTTGGACAGCAACACACGCATGGCACTGGACAGGAGAGGGGGGGGGGGGGGGAGAGGGAGGGGACAGAGAGAGGGAGGGAGAGAGAGAGGGAGACGGGACAGAGGGGAGAGAGAGAGAGAGAGAGAGAGAGAGAGAGAGAGAGAGTGAGTTGAGGGTGACTGCAGGTGCATACCAGGAAGGTCATGGCAGCAGCACTATCACATTTCCAGTGAATATGACATAAAAAGCCTCCATAACTCAACAGGGAAACGTCCAATCCACTTTTACAGCACCCTGGCCAGGCATCACACACTGCTGAGGAAAAACACACACTACAGAGCAACGCCTGCTAAAACAGCAAGCCAAGACATATCACGCGCACGCGCACGCACACACACACACACACACACACACACACTTATCACAGCACGGAGATGAGGGGAATGCTAAATCAACGTCATATAGTCTTGGAGGGTGTACTCGTGCTTGGGTGATTATAGCACGCACACACACACGCGCACGCACGCACGCATGTACGCACGTACACATGCATCTTCAAACCAGAGGAAAGTCCTCCCCCTCGGAGAAGCACAAAAGCCCCCCCCCCCCACGCAAAATGGTAATAACACAAGAGTTAGCTGCATTCAGTCAGGTCTCCTCTTGGGGGTTGGGGGTTGGGGGGGGCTATTGTTTAAACAGGATGGTTTAAAAGGGAGGCAGCAAGTGCAGTTTCAGTTTGAAGGTCATTTGGAGGCTGGTTGTACCACAGAGAGATGGCTGCACGGGCCAACTGCACCATCACACAAAAGGCAAGGAGGGTGTTGTGGTCCGTGATGGAGTCAGGATGAATGAAGCTGACTGACAATCTCTCTACCACGCTGGAATATGAGAGCTGACTGCACTGGGGGGGGGTGTGGGGTCATAACGCCACACCAAAGGGAAAAGAGAGGGGGGGGAGAGAGAGAGAGAGAGAGAGAGAGAGAGAGAGAGAGAAAGATTGTGAAGGGGGGGGGGGGGGGGAAACGTGTGTAGGGAAATAATACACTTATCAAACAGGAGTGTCAGAGAGAGAGAGAGAAAAAATAGAAGAGAAAGAGAGAGAGAGAGAGAGAAGTAAGAAGGAGCATGCGACACAGCCCCCTCCCTGATGAGCAGACCGGGTCTTATCCCAGGGTGGCTTCTTCAGCTGACCTCTCTCCTCTCCTCTCTCCAGACTCATCCATTATCCCTCCACTGCCTCATCTCCTCCTGCCCTGCCCTGCCCCGGCCTGGGAGAGCAATCTGGACCGGACCAAGCTCCTCATACACAGGAGAGGCTGGTGGAGGCAGGCATCGGGAGGACGGGCTCGTTGTAATGCACGGTCCTCCGATGTCTACCTCCGCTAGCCTCTACTGCTACACACGCTGTACTGAATGAATAAACGAATGAATGAATGAATAAATGAATGAATGAATAAATGAATGAATGAATGAATAAATGAATGAATGAATGAATGAATGAATGAATAAATGAATGAATGAATAAATGAATGAATGCAGAAGTAGTGGTATATACTGCCAGTGTGGGAAGCGTTTAACCTTGGCCCCAAAGAAACGTACGGGGCAAAGAAAAGAAAGAAAAAAGCAGCAGCTAAGTTGACTGTGGTGGGAAGGCTGTACGGACGGGGGCACAGGGACATCGAGGAGGGGTCATAAGCAACGTCGTAAAGGTAAAGAAACAATGAACAAAGAAAAGAAGAGAGACGCATGCATGTGCTAGGAGCAAGGCTGGGGGGGGGGGGGGGAGCAGGGGGGGTGATACGCTGCAGGGTGGATTCTGCTAAACCCACAGTCTCTCTCTCTCCTTCTCTCTCTCTCTCTCTCCTTCTCTTCCGTGTAATAATAAAAGAGCATCAGCATTGCCTCCCCAGGCAGTGGAGGCAGGCGGCCCCCCTGTTCAGATAACTGTTGTGTGGGGGGGCCAGGCCGGGGCTGCTGTACTGCAGTGCTGCGATGCAGCAGCAGCAGCAGACACACACACACACACACACACACTCATCCCCCACTCCTCTCGCCTGCACACCTGCATTGCTTGCAGCCATCTCCAAAACCCACTTAATGCAGGAGAGGAAGTGCTGCTTAAATGCGATAGCAACCCGCATCCCCCTTCCTACCCTAATCCTTCATTCTGAACGTGTCTCCGGGTAGAGCAGGATTTGCGAGGTGAGATATTTGGTCTCGAGAGAGGGGGGGAGGGGGGGGGGGGGTAGGGACTTTCGAGCAATTCTCTCCAGGACGCGGGCCTACGCGTTTGGAAGAGTCGAAACTTAAAACGTACACTTGAGACGAGGATTAAATATTTTTTTTCCACGAGAGTATTGTCTTTTCCGATGTCGATGACTGTGTGAAAACGAGCATTTGAAGCGAGGAGCATCCTTGCGCTCACTCTGCAGTGTGGCATTGAGAATCAACCTTACTGCATTGCTCTTTTACTGGACTACAGTAGTGCAGCCGTCACGAGACCCCCGGGCGACTGTCCCACGCAAACCCCTTTCTTCTCTCTCGTCCCCCCCCCCCCCCCCCCCTCTCCATGTGCACCCTGATTGGTACATTACACAACATATGGTCTTCTGCATTGGTCGAAACAAATCCATTCTGTCGAGGAAACGGCCCAATGACAGCATAGATCACCGCTATCAGTAGCAGTGTGGTGGGGGTGGGGGTGGCGCCCCCCCCCCCCCCAGGTGTTTGTGTGGAGGCCTGTGGGGTGTGGTAGTGCTCAGCAGGCGGGTGGGGTGGGGTGGGGGGGTGGAGAGCCCCTCCACCAGAAGAAGAAGAAGCCTGGATTGACAGGCGCCCTGCCACGCTGGGTGGAATGGGTGCACATTAATATTAATGCCCCACGCTGGCTGGCACTGCTGCAATGCAGCTAGCTATTTGCCGTAAAGGCAAAGCGAAAAAAGAAAAAAGAAATGAAGGGAGGAAAAAAAGAAAAAGAAAAAAACATACTTGTTAATATTTTTTTTGTATATGTTGTGGTGTAAGTGTGGGTATTTGAGAGAGAGAGAGAGGAGAGAGAGAGAGAGAGAGAGATAGAGAGAGAGAGAGAGAAGAGAGAGAGAAGAGAGAGAGAAGAGAGAGAGAGAGAGAGAGAGAGAGAGAGAGAGAGAGAGAGAGAGAGAGAGAAAGAGAGAGATAATGGGCAGGTCCGGCTGTGGAGGGCGTGGACTTGACCTGGGCGTTAACCTGTCAGGGTGCCTGTGAGGGACATTTTGGTGTGAGGGTACAGAGGGGGTGAGGGAGAGAGACAGAGATAAAAAAGAAAAGAAAAAGGAGAGCCTCCTCTCGTTACGACCGGTCTTAAAACCCTCTCTGCTAGAGCGGTGCTCCCTGCGAATGCAGAAGGACGCGTAGCGGAGGAAGGAGAACAGCAGAAAGGAGAGAGAGAGAGAAGTGAAGGGGAGCCGTGATGGAACTGGGTCACCCTGTGAGGGATCTCAGTCCCTCAGGAGCACTCCGCCAGGGCCTGTTGTCTTGGGCTGCAATTTGTCATTGACCGGGAGGTGGGGCCTTGTTTTGGAGTGTGTGTGTGTATGTGTGTGTGTGTGTGTGTGGGTCAAGTGGACAGGGCCCTTCTGCTGCTCTGGTCTGGCTGACAGCCATCTGTGTGAGGTGGTCAGTAGCAGGTAGCCACACTGTGATGGGTGAGAGAGAGAGGGGGGGGGAGAGGAGGAGGGGGGAGGAGGAGGGGGGGTGCTAGGACAGCAGAAAGATAAGAACCACCGCTACACACAGAAGCAGCTGATAATAAGCAGCTGAAGGTTGGACATCTGCACACGCTTCCTCTGATGGTTTGATCGGGGGAGGCTGGTGGCTGCAGATATCAGAGGACAGGCTTTATTGTAAACGCATCGATTGGAATGAGGAATGGTATCAAAAACACGAATGGCTCATGTCACGTCTGCCTGGCATGCAGTACACCCGTTTTAGCTGTCGAAAGCAAACGAGACCTATCATGTATGAAGTGAGTCCTGCAGCGCAGTGTTTCTGACGCGTGGGGTTACGCGGCCGCCCTGTAGGACTGCCTGTACCAGATGAGACTTCCATGCCGGGCGTGTGCTGCAGCCATCTTCACTTGGTTATTTGGAGTTTTTTTTTTTTTGCCTAAAATCTTATAGTTGGGAAATTAAATACATGTTCCGTTGGATTTAAATGTGAAGATTGACGTGGCCAGTTAGAAAGCAGTTATCACCACTTAATATGAGATTAAGTATGTGACAGAAAATGATGGAGCAAGTCACAAATAATAAAAAGAAAACCCAACAATGCTGGTTGGTTGCTCTAACAATGCACAATGGTGGTGGTCCAGTGGCACGGTTACCATGACGGCCCGATGGCCCACTCCGACTCTTCGACCTTCCCTACAACACTAGCCCCTCCTACCATACTAGCCCCTCCTACCACACTAGCCCATACTAGCCCCTCCTACCACACTAGCCCATCCTACCATACTAGCCCCTCCTACCACACTAGCCCATCCTACCACACTAGCCCATCCTACCATACTAGCCCATCCTCCCATACTAGCCCCTCCTACCACACTAGCCCATCCTACCATACTAGCCCATCCTACCATACTAGCCCATCCCAGCAGCCTACTAGCCCATCCTTCCATACTAGCCCATCCCAGCAGCCTACTAGCCCATCCTTCCATACTAGCCCATCCCAGCAGCCTACTAGCCCATCCTTCCATACTAGCCCATCCCAGCAGCATACTAGCCCATCCCAGCAGCCTACTAGCCCATCCTACCATACTAGCCCATCGCAGCAGCATACTAGCCCCTTCTACTATACTAGCCCATCGCAGCAGCATACTAGCCCATCCCAGCAGCCTACTAGCCCATCCTACCATACTAGCCCATCCTACCATACTAGCCCATCGCAGCAGCATACTAGCCCATCCCAGCAGCCTACTAGCCCATCCCAGCAGCCTACTAGCCCATCCTCCCATACTAGCCCATCCCAGCAGCATACTAGCCCATCCCAGCAGCCTACTAGCCCATCCTACCATACTAGCCCCTCCTACCACACTAGCCCATACTAGCCCCTCCTACCACACTAGCCCATCCTACCATACTAGCCCCTCCTACCACACTAGCCCATCCTACCACACTAGCCCATCCTACCATACTAGCCCATCCTCCCATACTAGCCCCTCCTACCACACTAGCCCATCCTACCATACTAGCCCATCCTACCATACTAGCCCATCCCAGCAGCCTACTAGCCCATCCTTCCATACTAGCCCATCCCAGCAGCCTACTAGCCCATCCTTCCATACTAGCCCATCCCAGCAGCCTACTAGCCCATCCTTCCATACTAGCCCATCCCAGCAGCATACTAGCCCATCCCAGCAGCCTACTAGCCCATCCTACCATACTAGCCCATCGCAGCAGCATACTAGCCCCTTCTACCATACTAGCCCATCGCAGCAGCATACTAGCCCATCCCAGCAGCCTACTAGCCCATCCTACCATACTAGCCCATCCTACCATACTAGCCCATCGCAGCAGCATACTAGCCCATCCCAGCAGCCTACTAGCCCATCCCAGCAGCCTACTAGCCCATCCTCCCATACTAGCCCATCCCAGCAGCATACTAGCCCATCCCAGCAGCCTACTAGCCCATCCTACCATACTAGCCCATCGCAGCAGCATACTAGCCCCTTCTACCATACTAGCCCATCGCAGCAGCATACTAGCCCATCCCAGCAGCCTACTAGCCCATCCTACCATACTAGCCCATCCTACCATACTAGCCCATCCTACCATACTAGCCCATCGCAGCAGCATACTAGCCCATCCCAGCAGCCTACTAGCCCATCCCAGCAGCCTACTAGCCCATCGCAGCAGCCTACTAGCCCATCCCAGGTGTTAGCCTGAGGCTGGGCTGACTGGGTAAACTAAACAAACACTGGGGCAGGGCAGCACACAGCAGCCAGTCCAGAGAACCAGAGCCGCTCGATAAAAGAAAGGTTTCATTACCATGCCTGGCTGGAATAACTCCCCCCCCCCCCTCCCAACCCCAGCAATGTGACCTTCCCCCTGCCTTTGTCTACCTCAGGCCCTCGTGTGTGTGTGTGCACTTTTATTAAGGACCATTTGCATAAACCGAGAGGAGAGCGCAGTGACTCGTGCATTTCTATGATTTTTTTTGGGGGGGGGGAGGAGGGGGGTTATCGCCTTGGAAATACGTGCCGTTAATTGAGACAGCTGCTGCATTCTCAAGCATCTCAGGTGCTCTTTTCTTTTTGGGGGGAGGGTCCGACTGCGAGGCAACTACAGCGCCTGCTTTTAATTAGCCTTAAATTACCTGGCATTATAGATCGTCCTGATTCATAGCGATTTATGGAGACAAAAGCAGACAGTGTGAGAGACCCAATGGCACATTAATGTCCCATTGGTTCTAGATGACCCAATTATTTTCCCACCCGCGCTCCTCTTCCCCTTGCACTTGATTCCCCTCAGCACCTTGAAAAAATCCTCAGTCTCATTTCAGCACTACCGTAATACTCATAATATACCGCCCGTATTACTCATAACACACCGTCCGTAATACTCATAATATACCACCCGTAATACTCATAATATACCATCCGTATTACTCATAACACACCGTCCGTAATACTCATAATATACCACCTGTAATACTCATAATACACCACCCGTAATACTCATAATATACCATCCGTATTACTCATAACACACCGTCCGTAATACTCATAATATACCATCCGTATTACTCATAATATACCACCCGTAATACTCATAATATACCACCCGTATTACTCATAATACATTGTCTGTAATACTCATAACACGTCATTTCACCCAGAATGACGACTAGAAAGATTGCGAGGGAAATGTGAGGGCGAACGTAGACAACGTCACGACATCAGTCATAACTAACAGGTGGGACTGCTTAGTCGTCTTGGGCTGTTCCAACCAACGTCTCGCGTGCTTTCAGAGCCGTGTGAGACAGCTATGACTGTTTCATCACAAACCTCATCCTTCTGAATTTGGACTGTTTTATCATCCCCCCCTTTGTTTCCACAACCTTCTCACGCAGGGGAAGCTGGTGGAGGTAGAAATCGGAGGACGGGCTCATTGTAACGCATGGGTAAACGCAATGAGCCCCGTCCTCAGATTTTTACTTCCACTACCCTTGTCCGCAGGCTACTGTGCACAGCGCATATAAGCCTGGAATAACAATGACTCAAACCTGGGCTTAGTGGGAGTAATTTCACTGGGTAAAGTTATTTGTTCTTAGTATTTATTTATTGTTTCAGCGAATCACGAGGCGGCGAAGTTCCGAATCAGAAACGTGTGGTGTGCAAGCACTGTGGGGGGGGGGGACGGGGGGACGACTACCAATCTTCCGCCATACACTGCAGACCCATCTCTTCAGGCTACATCTTGACTGTCCCTCCTAAAGACCTCTTCACCCCCACTACCCCCCTGTACAGTTTCTCTACTGTGAAACAAATCAATAAATAAAATATATAGCAATCATTCCTTCTTCTAGCATTGTGACTGCCAACAGCCCCTGGTCCTAGCATAGATTTGTTCTTCTTATGATGACTGGCCTATAGATGATTCACTCACTTAGACAAAAGGAATTGGCTTTGGATAAAGGCGTCTGCTAAATGTCTAAAAGGTAAGTGGGAAGCGCTGTGGGAGATAACTGACGCCAGGTAAAGCCAATGGCTGTCGTCAGTTGTCGTGGGGGACAGTCTTCCCATTGGCTTAATGAAGGCCAAGTTTGGCACGTTGGTCCACCAGACCTTCGGGCGCATTTGGGCGGAAGTGTCTGGGAACGAGACCATACCTCCACCACCCTCCCCTGATACAACATAAGACCTACAGTATTCGTGCCTGTGGGGCTTAAGTCTACTTATGTTTCTTTTAGTGAGGTAACGTTTTTGTTTTTTTCTCCCCACACTGAAGTAAATCTAGGCTGGGAGGGGAGGAGGGGAGGGGAGGGAGGAGGGATTGACCGGGAGCTTTGCAGAGCAGTGGAGAATTCAGCCGAGCCGCTCGAAGGCTCTTCGATCGCCGGCCAGCCCAGCCAGCCCCTCCTGCGCTGTCAACATACGGGGGGAGACGGTCTGAGAGGCACCAGTGATCTACGGCCGGGCCATAAATCTACCACTCTAAATCACCCCACACGGCTCGGCCCCCGGCCCCACATGCTGCTTCCACAGGGAGGCCTGATTGTAGTGAGCTGTGGGGGGGGCCTACCTGCACATAAACCCACAGCATTTTAAACCCATAACCGGCGAGTACCGTCCTCTATCAAATTGTCTAGAGGTAGGAGGGGTGTTAATTGGTTGGTGAAGATCCAGGTGGAGATGGAGCGGTTGTCGTACGGCAGGGATGGGGAGGGGAGGGGCCTTTCACCAGCTTCAGCACAGACAACACCGGGGGAGACGCACGGGCTGCAGAAGTTCGTTTAGGCAAGTAAAACCCTCTGTGTTTACAGAGTGAAATAATGGGGGAGCAAAAGGGCTGTGTGTCTGCTACTGTCTCCACAAAGCACTGAAACAGCGGATGTCCCAGAGCAGCAGGGAAAATGTCTAATGGCTTATTTGTTGCTGGAAGAGGAATGAGGTTGTATAACTGTACCTGGCACGGATAAGGGCCCGTACTAACATGAACACATTCCAGCTGATCCACAGGGTGTGGCCGTGAAGAGGGTGGATCGTCAGGGCTTTCTCCTGTTTTCTGTCACATGAGACAAGGTGGGGTGGGGTGGGGTGAGATGGGGTGGGGTGAGATGGGGTGGGGTGGTCACGCATCACACGCACACACCTTTCACCTTCTCTAACCCGCCACGGTGCGTTTGGAAGAGCCATCGGCTTTCGCGGTGACCACGCGGGTTACCGCGGTTATCCCGGGTGAATTATTCAAAGAGCCGAGCGTAGGTCAGACGTAAACATCCGCTCTGAACGTGTACCTTACACACGTGTACCTTACGCTGCGCTGAGGGTCACTGGTCGGCGGAGGCCGGCGGGCGGAGAAACGGGGAGGAAGGGCTCACCGTAACGGATGAAAGTGAATAAGGAACGGCATCAAGCGTGTGTTCGATGAGTGTTCGATGCCATTTCTCCTACTGATAGAGTGGTAGGTTTGGGTTCATGAGCACAACATGGTGTAGATCACACCATATAACAATGACTACTCAAGCTGGGCAACTGATAGTTAGAGATTTGCAAAGAGCGGTGATGGAAGAAAACCTATAATCATGAAAAGACAAACAGTGTTCTCTCCAGGTGCCTGGCTGAGTTGCAAAACACACACACGCACGCACGCACACACACACAATCATTGACGATGAAGTGCCATCAAGTGCACAAATAAATTACCGCCAGCCGTTTCAATACATCAAATGAATATATAAACAACGTTTGTTTTTAAATGGAGTGCGAAAATATTCATAGACCCCTGTCAGCTGTGTAGTGGGAGTATATCACACTGGCCTACTATATTTATTACCTGCATTGCTGAAGCACTTAAAGGGAGAAGACATAAATAATTCCTGCTCTTTCTAGGTTTTGGCATGGCAGCAAAAACATACTACAGCTGCATATGGTAGGTTGACTGGCTTCACCATACTAAACAAAGCTTTTCTGTATGTGTGTGTTGTGTGTGTGCGCGTTTCGTCACTTTCCCAAAAGCTATGTGTCCTTGAGGAGGAGGCGCTGCACCCCCCCCCCCTCCCCCTCCACCATCACATGTGCTGTAGCAGAACAGTGGCCAGGACCTGACGTTTCAGCGCGCAGCAGACAGAAGAGGGAGCATTACAGCACGGCGGAGCTTATCTATTGGCCTAGAGCCACCGTTGGCCCGGCCCCCGGAGGAGGTGTGGGCGTTGTGATTGGACGTGGGGGGATTCGGGCTGGTATCAGCTTGTCCTCTGGCTGATCTGTTGGACTGATCCCAACCCTGGGGAGAGGTGGACACCGGCCGGATTGGGGATGTTTGAATGACGTGTATCTCTGCACGCCACAGCAAATCCCCTGATGGAGCTGGTCTTGGGTTACCTCGCCGGCCGCTGGCCCGGGGGTGTCATGTAGGTGTGTTCTGTACATGTAACGCCACATTGCGACAAAGCGTGAAAAGCAGATTGAGGAAGGAAAAAAGGGCTCATTCCGTGGAGAGGTAAAAAGCGCAGGGAGACTAAACTGTACTAATCTACAACAAAGAATGGACCTCTGGAAAATGCTGATATAGGCTAAACTGAGGATATTGAGTGTACATGGTGGAGGCTACATTGAGTGTACATGGTAGAGGCTACATTGAGTGTACATGGTGGAGGCTACATTGAGTGTACATGGTGGAGGCTACAGTATATTGAGTGTACATGGTGGAGGCTACAGTATATTGAGTGTACATGGTGTCTTACCATGGGCACAATGGCTGTGAGAGCGTCTCATCTAGATTCCAAAGGTTCCTTGAACGTATCTACCAGATGACTTATCTTTTAATGAATTACAACAGAGCGTTTATCCCCCCTGTTCTCGGGCCACCTTCCCACCAACATCCTCTGGTTGAGCGTCAGGCCAACGCGCCGTTGTAAAGAGGGAGATATCATACCAATAGCAGATAAATAGCGGGCGGATAATCATTCCTCTGCAACAGGGAAACCGTTCCTCATATCCTGCAGTATGTGGTGCGCTCGGGAGAATTGTGTTTTGTGGTGTGTGTGTGTGTGTGTGTGTGTGTGTGTTTGTGTATGGGTGTGTGTGTGTGTGTGTGTGTGTGTGTGTGTGTGCATGTGAGCATATGGCAACAGAGTGGCAGTCGTACATTATCCCCATCAGACACAACACCTTCCGTTAGTGACACCGTTGTCGCACCCCGAATTACCATACGAATACGAAAACCAGTGAGGTCAGAATGCTTAATACACGGCGAGTACGTACACTCTATGTTTATGGAAATCTGTGTGTCCGTGTGTGTGCGCGCATGCTAGATTTTTGAGCATTGGCTAATGTGAATGCGTAAGTGGTAAGTGTGTGTGTGTGTGTGTGTGCGTGCGGGGCCTCTACGGCACAGCGATTTCAAGATCAGAGAGAAGAGGAGCTTCAGGGAACAGTGACTGGTGGCGGATCAGAGGCTGGCTGCCACCGGCCCCCCCTCACCGGCCCCCCCTCACCAGCCCCCCAGGTTGGCCATTCATAAATCACTTTTATACCGTCTAGCGCTCAAGAGGCTCACCATCCAAATGATGCACGGAGCAAAGAGTTGAGGTAGGAGGACGGGAGGAAAGGCTGACGGGGGACTGATAAAGTAAAGGGAGGGAAGAACCTGGCTGACGGGAAGCGAGGGTGGAGATTTAGTCAAAAGCCCAAACTGGGCTCATTAGAAGGAGCTTCTTATCCATCTATGATGTGGGCTGGTGGGCCGGGACACAGAGGGGAGCGTTAAACAGGTGAGAGGGGAAGATCTCGCAAGGATCCAACCAAGAGACGCAGAAGAAGCCTCAGGATCATCTGAAGGCTCACCAGAGCCTCCCCTCTCCCCAAAAGTGTTTAAGAGGATCTCCTTTCAAGTCCAGAGACTTATGAGCGATGCGGTGGTAAATCGTTTGAGGAGGATTATCAAATCAAAAAGCCCCACCAAAAAATGTTGCTGAGAAATCATTCATACAAACCTGAGTTCGAATTCAAATAATTCCACGATGAGAACATCTATTTTATTTTATGCAGTGTGAAAACAAAAACAATGGTTTCTGTGGCCCGCCTACATTTTGGGAACAAATACAAATTGAGACGCACGAAACTCTTCATACAGTCCTGAAAAACCGCCCATCTAATTCAAAAGTGCTTGAATGGAGATAGAGGAGTCTTAAGTGGGACGTGGATGGAAAACAACCCTCAGTGAAACAAAACACATCCATTAGTGGCCCCTTTCCTTATTGATCGATTAACTGCTCAGACAAACATTCAGGCCCGTACTATTCATCACAGGGGGAGGACGCATGCCCATGCTGGGCGATACAGGGGTGGTTTATGAAGGAGGAAGGCTGTCTGGGTGTAATTAGGATGAAACCTCTGGGCTGGTTGGGCCGGGGAAGGGCACTAGGCCCGGTCAGACCATATGGGGGTATTATGAACGGAAGAGTAGCAGCGGAACAAAACCCGCTTCGGACCATCGATCACTCACACAAAACATGCTTTTTGGACTGACTCCCGCTCGGAGTCAAACTATTGCTTCCAGGTTCAAAGTCAAAGAGTGTAAAGCAGGAGCGGCGGGGGGCTGAAGTCAATCACATCATTGAGCTTCATCAAGAGTTCTGAAAAATGAATGCTGGTATACAACATTTTTTTTGGAGAAGCTAAAAAGACTTGGCCATTGGATGAACTCAAATCAGCAAAGAGGACCTATCAGCTTGACTAGGGGAGTCCTGCTTGATGTCCTGCTTGATGTCTCCCCACGGAGAGAAGAGTGAAGGCAGCAGCAGGACAGCCTCAACCCTCCTGACACTCAATGCATGTGTACACCTGATACACCAAATACAGTATTTGGTCTTTTTAAAATCCTTTAGGTGCACTTTAGAGCTTGACTGGCAGCAAAGGGAACCGATGAAAAAAAAAAAAAAAAAACAGATGCAAAAATAGTCAGGGCAAGTTGAGTCAAGCAAAACCTCAAGCATTTGAAAAACATAAGACTATTAAGACAGGTTTGCTACTTAACAATTATACTGGGGCGGTTCGGCAGGATGACACACCCACGCTCCAGGAAAGGAGGAGAGGGGGAACGAGAAGAGAGAGAGCATTTACAGCCGGGTGAGAGTGGACAGCAGGGTGTAAGTAGTTAAGAACTAAGTTCCCTGATGAGGTGGAGATGGCGGACGGACAAGCAATCCCAACATAAAATTGGCAAACAACAAATCAAACATGGGCTTTCCAGAGCCTGGACAGAGTCCAATAGCTGAGCAAATGAGCAAAAAAAAAGAAAAACTACATAGTCCTCCTTTAAGCAAGAGTGCCACTGTGAAGAAATGATGGCTCGCTGAAAAGTTACGGCTGGTTTGATTTAAAGAGGCCTGTGAAAGTGGAGACTGCGAGGCTCATTTTTAGAGCCCAATAACAGGTGGACGTTCGGAGCAGCCATTTATACAGTTGCAATTCTGCACTTTCATTGGCCGTGTAAGGTCAAGCTTTCGAGCAGGCATATTAGCTTGGAATCCATTCCACCTGGCAAATGGTCAATGCTTGTAATAGCCATAAAGATAATGTAATCGAATGGCTATAAATTGCAGTGACAATACATTAATTGAATTGCGTACTTAAATCTATGCAGAACTCTCTCCGCCATAAAAAGGGCCATGGATATAATTTGCTATTGTGAGTGGGAAGAAGTGTGCCAGGGAGCTTGTTAGAGAGGATATTAAATCAATCACCAGATAGACATTTGAGAGAACATCAGGCTAACTGAAAAACACTGGGCTTTCTCATGACAACACACTTTCTCACCAACATACAATGAAGCCTTCCTTCTCGGCTGTGTCTGGGCATTTTCAATCTGCTTAACTATGACACAAAACGCCTCAGAGGCATGTCGGGATGATTACCTAAAGGAGACGTAAAACATGGCGTGGAAAAAACAAGAACCTTGGTTTTAAATAAGAGCGTACACGTTCTTGTGCACTGCAGTTCGACCGGGGAGGTGGAGGTTGAGGGGCAGAGAGGTAGCAGAATTTGTCAAAGGCAGTCGGAGAGAGCAAGAAAGAAAGAGATAGAGAGAGAGAGAGTGAGAGGAGGGCACAGAGGACATTCCTGGCATACAGGATAGATGTGCCCCGTGATGAGACCAACTAATTAAACAGATTCTTCAGTGGTCGTGCCTCGGGAAAGCTGGAAAAAGCCAGGCACTTGAAAATTAATGAAAGCTCAAAAGGAGAGAAAAGACACCCAAAGCCTTTGGGGTAACATTTGCCGACGCCGCAGAGGTGAGGCTGTAGCGGGCTTACTTCTGCATCGCCAAAGAAGAAGAAAAAAGAAGAAAAAAAGGGGGGGGGGGGGGGGGATGCAGGACAGCACAATGATAACCGTTACTCTCCAGTACCCCTTCTCCACTTCTCGCCACCACCGGCAGCACTGTCTTCCCCTCCCTCCTGCTCCTCTGTTTCTCAAATGCGCAGTGTTTCTAAGTATAGAGTTTGAACAGACACAAGCTCTACCATAAGCAGTGTGTTCCAACGCTATTTAAAAGAAGAGAGGGAGAGAGAGAAGGGGGGGGGGTTCAAAAGGAGGGAGAGAGAGAGAGGTAGAGATGGGTGGCTGTGGGGGGAGGTTTGAATTAAAAACAGGGGGTAGGGGGGGGGGGGGGGGGGAAGAATCACAGATATACAAACGGAACCATGAGAGACCACTTTATTTGGCGGTGCTTAAAATAGAGCAGCAAATGGCAGCACGGGGGCTAGCCGGGGCTAACGCTACTCCCCTTGCAGGACGGCGCAATCAATAGGCGGGGAGCTGGATGGGAGGCTTCCCGGACAGCTGCTGAGGGGCTATGGCAGGGGGGGGGAGGGTGGGGGGGGGAGTGGAGCAGAGCGGAGCAGAGACTATTTTTTCCACTGCTTGACTAAATATGGTCAGGGAGGTGGTGGAGAGAGACACCGGAGGAGCCCAGCGACCGGGGCCGGGTGCGTGTTTCAAATGCTTGGCTGCCCGTGTTGCGCTAACCGTTTAGCTTAGCTTTCTTGGCTGTTGGGCCCAGAAGGGGACACCAACCAGCTAGCCTGCCATACCCTCCCCCCCCCTTTCGTTGGCTGGGTGGGTGGGTGTGTGTGTGTGTTGCGTGTTGGTGACCCTCCCTCCGCCACCACTGGCTGCTCCGGACCGTGACCTTTCTCCCCCAGAAGAGGTGACCTCTGGCGTACGGCCCACAGACCTGTCACACTCCTACTTTCGCCGCTACTTTGAACGGACATTTCAGATTACAGTACGACTGGAGATTCTGTGTACAGTTTCAACCGCAAAACTACCGATCCGGCGAGGGATACTGTGATACGAACTCGCTCTGAATAATAAAACAGTTTGCATGTGCATATATAAAAAAAAATAAAAAATAAAAAAAATCCTCTGTGCAGAAAAAGCGTGTGGTAGTGTGTGTCGTCTGAGGGGGCAATAAAAAAATAAAATTAATAAAAACTAAGAGGGAGGGAAGGAGAGAGAGAGAGAGAGAGAATGGGCGCTACACTTTCTGCATCTCCTATAGACCAGGGCATCCTCCCAGCTCACTCGCTATGAACGCACATGGTTGGAGAGGAGAGTGCTGCAGAGTTTTTTTCTCTCTCCCTCTCTCTCTCTCTCTGCCTCCCTTTTTCAAGCGGCTCCTCATGTCAGCGCAATGTCTTTCCTCTCCTAAAGGTATGGTGTGAGTGTGTATGCGTCTGTGTGTGTGTATGTACGTGTGTGTGTGTGTAGGTGTGTGTGTGCACGTGCGTGCGCGCGCGCTCTCCTCTCTCTCCTCCCCCTCCCCTCCCTGACTCTGGCGCTACCCCACTCAACCCCCCCCCCCCCCCCCTCCCTCCCCCTCCCTCCCTCCCCACCCCCTCCCCCCAGAGAAGCTGATTCAGCGAGTCAGGCGTGCACCCAGCACACACGATGGCTGCAGCAGCTGGAGCTCTCTCTCTCTCTCTCTAGGTCATTATGGCTCTCTTCACCACGGGAGGAGAGGAGAGGAGAGGAGAGGAGAGGAGGGGAGAGGAAAGGAGAGGAGGAAGAGAGAGGAGGAGCAGCCCACATAGCAAACTGATCTGACAGGTAATATATGCTCCCCCCTTTGCTTTCGGACGGGAGTTTATCCGCGACGGGCCCCGGCATCTCTCTCTCTCTCTCTCTCCCTCTCTCTCTCTCCCTCTCTCTCTCTCTCTCTCCCTCTCTGTGTTATTAACCGCATGGTTTGCCTGTGAGTAGCATAGTCGGAAGGGGGAGTGGAATTGACTGTTCTGCAGCAGCAGCAGCAGTAGGACAGAACTTAACCAACGAACACCTTGTGCTTTTGGGGGTTTTCCTGGGTTTTTTGCTTCTTGGCTGGGAAGAAGGGAAGAGGAGAAGAGGAGAAGGAGAACCGGGGAGTAGTGTGAAGAGGAAAAAGTCGGGGAAGCAGGTGAAGGTGGAACCCGGGAGGGGGAGGGAGGAGGGGTTGGTCGTCCACATGGATTTTTGCATTTTCTCTCCCTCTCCCTCTCTCTCTCTCTCTCCCTCCCTCTCTCTCTCTCTCTCTCTCTCTCTCTCTCTCTCTCTCTCTCTCATCCTGCGTTCCCGGCCGGACATGCTGCAGCAGCAGAGCTCTCTGGCTCATTAGGCTTTGACGGTTGCAGTCCCGCCGCTTTCTAACGACGGGCTCGTTAACTCAGACCTGCGCTGGCGTGGAGGAGAGCCCTTCCCTTTCTTCACCCTACACTCCTTCTGCACGGGACCCTTCCATCATCCTGTGGCACTTGCTCAAGGGATACAACTGACGGGACGTTCTTTTTTTTTTCTTTTTCTTCTTTTTCCATCCACCAGCTTGGGGTGGTGGTGGTGGTGGTGGTGGGTGGGTGGGTGGGCGGGCGGGTGGGGGGCTTTGCCATGTCTCTTAATTGCAGGGGGGTAAGTTTGAGGAGGTGTCGCAATAAGGTCCAAGGATGGCTGGACTGTTGGAATGTGGACGTCGGGGGACGGGGGAGACGAGGCGTCAGAATTACGAACGGAGGGCGGGACGTGACTTCTAAGCGGGGGGGGGGGGGGGCGGATTGACGGCACACAGCTGTGGCAGCGTATTAACGCTGAGGGGAGGGGAGGGGGGAGGTGAGGGATGAGGACGGGTGGAGGACGGGGGGGGGGGGTTGCGTGGATGTGTGTCACTGCCTGAACCCATAGTACCTGGGGTAGTAACCCAGTTTCTCTCTCTCTCTCTCTGTGTGTGTGTGTGTGTGTGTGTGTGTGTGCGTGCGTGCTTGCTCGGGGCAGGCAGGGCACATGGTACTGCAGTGCTGTGTCCCAGCCGGGCCGAGGCAGAGGCAGAGACGGTAGCCGCCCTGCTCGTTCGCTCGCTCGCGTCCCCCGGTCGCTAGCTAGGAATTTCCACCCCCCTCTCCTCTGCGCTCACCCTCTCGGGCGGCTGTGACATTTCCTAAACGGGACGTCACACCTCCGGCGCAGGGGCTCATCCGGCCCAGCCCTATCTTTACGCCAGGAGAAGACAACTGTCACCCTCCTGTTCGGGGGGCTCTCCATTCCTAGCCCGGGCTCGGGACCGCAGACACGTTTCGCTCTCTTTACCATCTAGGACCTTTTCACAACATTCTCCAAAAGTGCCAGGCCGAGAGAGAAAACATGTCAACTGCCCCTCCATTTTCTCTCTCTTACCCATAGCCTCAGAGGCTAGCTTTACAGCGGGTGTGGAGAGAGAGCGACACAGAGAGAGAGAGAGGGTGGGTGGGGGGGGCAGTGTTGACTTGTGGAATGTGTTGGGATGGGGTAAAGATTCATTAGAGACTCACTGAACATTTCACGCCGCCATGCAAATGGTTATTGATCTATCCCTCCCCTTCTCCTCCACCAGAACAGCTGCTGCCACAGTCAACACAGGCAGGTGAGGCTGGGAGGAGGAGGAGGAGGAAGAGGAGGAGGAGGAGGAGGGAGAAAAAGGAGAGGAAAAATTGCAGAACAGAGAGAAAGAGAAAGAGAGAGAGAGAGAGAGAGGGGGGGGGGGGGGGGGGGGGGGTGAGAGGATGGGAGGGCAGCGGACCCCAGGGCCAATCCACAAGTGCTGAGCGAGGCATTAGTGCTAGCATGTGACCTCTGGCCTGCCTGGGCGCCTAAAGCCCAAATCCTGCTCACAATAGCTTCCTGTTCCACTTGGATCACCCTCGTTTTCAAACCTCAGCAAGGCGAGCGCTCCCGATACACCACCGGGGACGAGGCCGGCTGACACTAAAGACAAGTAAGGGACCAGAGAGAGAGAGAGAGAGGGAGAGAGAGAGGGAGGGAGGGAGAGGGAGAGAGAGAGAGAGAGAGAGGGAGGGAGGGAGGTGCATACTGGTAAAAGGAGAAGGGGGATAGGGTGGGGAGTGAAAGGCGGACAGATATAGAGTGAGAGACAGAGAGACAGCGAGAGACAGAGAGAGAAAGGGGGAGGAGGGTAAAAAGTGTGTGCGGTGCCGAGGCCATTTAGCTGGGAAGTGCGCCCCTATTCCCAGGACACTACGGCCGAGCTTCACACAAGACAGGATCCACAGGGGCTGGCCACCGAGGACGCTGTGTCAAAAGAGAAAAGTCTGGCCCCTTCAATTACAGCTTTTTTTTTTTTTTTTTTTTTTTTTGCCCAACCCCTCCATCACCCCTCCTCCCCCTTTTTTGGGGTTGGGAAGAAGACAAGGACAACCTTCTGCTGCCGAAAGGAGAAAGAGAAGAGCCCTCCTTTCCCCCCCGTTCCCGATGGTTTCTCCCGGTTCTCTGGAGGACAGTCGGGGTCACTGGGACAAACGGCAACGGACTGGAACACCTCTAACGTGTACGGGGGGGGGGGAGGGGAGGAGGGGAGGGAGGGGGTTCGCAGCTAAGGGAAAGCCTTGAGTGTTGCTCTGAATTCATGCTCAAAGTCACCTTACGGTGCAGCCTGCCACACTACTGCATTCTTAGGGCAAGGAGAACGGTGAGGAAAATATATACTTGTTTTTTTTGGGTTGCTACTAACTGCTCCGACCTTGTGATTAAAAAGCGAACAGCGATTGCCTACTTGGTGTACATACTTCTTTATGTACCCATATGAACATATGACAGCTATGGAATGTAAAGAAGTATGTATTCTTGGTGAGGTGAGGGTCCTCGCGATGGGAAACTTATTTTTGATTGATGAGAGCCCCTGTTTGACGATCTGTGTGTGTGTGTGTGTGTGTGTGTGCGCTGTGGGGCCAATACATTAGCTATACTGTTTCTGGGCAGTCTTACTGCAGCAATAACCGCTGTAGGGAAGTTACTGCTGTCTCTAACTGGCTGACTTGGGCAATATAGCTCGACAAATGGTGTAGTATCATTGCTTAAAGCAAGTGTGTGTGTGTGTGTGTGTGTGTGTGTGTGTGCTGTGCTATATGTAGCTTATGCCGTGTCGGGCTGCTGCTAAACCCCTGGGGGCAGAGCAAGCTCGGTCACCTCGACCAAACTAAGGACCAATAATGGCCCTGCGACATCGTCATATGAACAGGGCCTCCTTTCATCATTGGTGGCTTTTACTGCATTACGGCCCTTGAACACTGGCCAGCTGCAACTTAGCTGCAACTTCAGCAGAGTGTGTGGTATATGCCTCGGCCGGGCCCGACCGTTTAATACCATAATCTTTTCCAAAAGGTCCCACGGCTCGGGCAAAGGAGAAATAAGGAAGGTGAATTAGGGCAAACTCTGCAGTCTTTTCTCTCCTTTTTTTATTTTTTTCCCCTGAAAAAGCGATTGAAAGAGCAAGACTTGCTGAGGAGGCAGATCATCAGAGAGGCGACCAGGCCCTTGCTGTTAGAAGCTGGCTCTGCCCCAATGCTGTATCATATGGCTGGTGTGTTAACTCTGCTGTGTGTGTGTGTGTGTCCCCCCCCCTCTCTCTCTCTACCAACCCCTCTGCCCCCCTCACCCCCCGCAATCTCCTCCCCTGATTCCTGCCCTCATTGTTCACGTTTGCTATGCTTGCCAAATGCTTTGCTGGGCCGCACGGCAGTCAGATTAGGGCATCGAAAAAGTGACAATGCAGGATCAGGGTCGGCTTGGGCCTGTCAGCTGATTCCAATTGTCGACTGCTTCAAACAAATAAAGGCCAGGGGAGAGACAGAGGGGGAGAGACAGGGGGAGAGGGGGAGAGGGAGGCGGCTGTTTTCATGGCCCACTATTCATATATAGCACTTTCACCTGCCATACCTTTGTCTCCCCCTCCGGCCCCCCGTTCCATCACCAATCACGGGCATGGCCTGCACCCCTCGGCGCGGACATTCCGCGGTTTCCTTGATTCCCCGTGCCGTTTTTACCTCTACTTACTGCACTTTACTGTACCGTTCACTACGGTTTTGGTGGACAGGCGCAGATTGGAAAAATCCGAACTCCGTTCAAGTCGCGACGACTGAGGACATTCCGCTTTGGCCGGAGAGATCGCGAAAGAGACGCATCAAAAAAATGACAAAAGCAATTCTATAGTTTGATTCTGCGGTGGAAAAAACCAAAGCAGCAGTGGTGGGGCTGTGTGCTTACAGAAAGCCTGCCAGCAGCACAGTGCAGACCAGTGCAGTCAGCAGTGGAAAAAGTGTACGTGCCACATCGGTGCTAGAACCCACTATTCTAATGAAACACAAAGTGACACTCCATTGCGGCTTGATTAATATGCCGGCGATGGTGCTGAAGCTTATTCCATTTACCGTACATGAGGGAAACCATGTCATGTAAAGCGAAGGCAGGATTCTTACCGCTGACAGCGTGCATTTCCCATTTCAGTGACATCTGGACTATTTTACTATTTTTTTACTTCAGCAAGAAAGAGATGGGATTTCTAACCCTCATGTACCCTTTTAATCCATTCCAGTGTTTTGTTTGATCTCAGAACAGTCATATTTGATTCATGAAGATCGAAATGGTGGGAGCACTCAGTGCTAAACTTTGTGCTAAACAGAACATGGATGGCAAGTAGGCTTCAGGCCAGGGTAGAGGTAGGGGAGCTGAACCTGAAATAGAAGGGTACTTTTAATAGAAGGGTACTTTTAATGTCGGCAAGGTGTAAAGCTCATGTCAGTGGAGGTGGTGGAAAAAGAGCTCTTGGAATTGTTTTGGATTTTCTTAAATTCCAATGTTTGAAAAGATCCCGTCTGCTCCTGCCCCCACAGACACTATTGATCTCTGGATCTCTCCTAGACAACGTCTTTCTGGGTTTGTCGATCATTGTGCTGGGTTCTTTCTATCAAGGCCCATCCCCAAACAGCGTGTGTGCTTTTTAAAAACTGAATGTGTGTGTGTTTTTTGAAAACTGAATCATTGAGTAGTTTCTCTGTCTGTCTGTCTCTATCTATCTGCCTGCCTGCCTGCTTGCTTGCTTGCTTGCTTGCTTGCCTGCCTGCCTGCCTGCCCCTCTTTCTCTCTCTGTGAAGACATCTCGGGAGGTATGGTCTGCAGGGTGGTGGTGTTCCTCCTGCCTGTTCACTAGCTCTGACCCGCTAGTCTGAGTGACACACACAGCAGATGCTGACATTAGCAAATGCTTAGTGCCTGTCCCCCCCCCCGCTTTCTGCCCTGTTATGGCCAGTGGACGAGACGAGCAGCCGGCCGCCCAACCATCTGACTCAACTGTGTGTGTGTGTGTGTGTGTGTGTGTGTGTGTGTGTCCTGTGCCATATCGAGCTGCCCCTGTGTTGACCTCCACCCCTCTCTGTATAAGCTGTCCTGTGTCTCTCAGCTGTCGCTTTGCCCATGGAGAAAGTGGCCCCCGGGGCCGTTCCTGGAATGACCTTAGTCAGTAAAGATATCAAAATCCAAAGTAGTTAGCAACGCTTCAACTGGCAAGCAAAAAAAAAAAAGTATTTCCACACGTTAAAATCGTTCATACTTAAGAAGAACTACAATCGTCACTTAAGAAGAACTACAATCATGGAGAAAAAAAGACCTTTGTGGCAAAAGTATAGCGATATGTCGCCTATTCATATCAGCGTCCCGTTCAAATCAGACCTAAACGTGAACGACTGTGGCTAATTAGTCTGTTGACTGTGGCCCCGGAGAGCTGAATTAGGAGTGTGTGAAACTGACTGCGGAGGTGTGTGTGTGTGTGTGTGTGTGTGCGTGTGTGAGAGTCGGCGTCTCGGTGACCCGCGTGGCAGAGTGTCCGCAGCAGGACCCATCCGTCAAAGCCTGTAATTGCTACATGACTCAATGCGCCGCGACAGATTATTATTATCCTTTTCTCAGGAAACAATTTCTCTCACTCTCTCTGGAAGGAAGGTTGAAAACACAACTTAAAAATGGCAACGAGGATAAATATACTGGCTAGAGGGCAGAGAGGGAGAGGGATCGGGAGGGTTAGTCAACAATGTGGCTGTGTGTGTGTGTGTGTGTGTGTGTGTGTGTGTGTGTGTTGGTAGAGTGGCCATTTTAGGTCAGGAGGCGGACATGGCCTGAATATCCAACTGAGGCCTTGATGAGTGATGTTCTATTCTAGTCGTGATCATTCATAGGACTGCTCTCTCATTTGCTCATTTGAGTGTTCATTTGTATTGCACTGGCGCTGGTATTGCAGAACCCTGGCCAGTGTGTGTGTGTGTGTGTGTGTACACACACAAACATTTTTTGTTCATGATTGTATTCCGGCCCCCAAGACGGTGATCCCCAATGCTTTGCTAAAGCTGGTAAAATGGAACCAAATCACCTCATGAATGGATTTGGTCCCCTTCAACCAGCTGTAGCTATGCTTTGATGACTACGGAGGCTCCTCGACGATGTCTGACTCATATCTTGTATTTAAACCGTCTTGCCTTGATAACGTAACATGAGGATTAATCGAGTGTCATGTTTCCCCATGCTAAACCTGTCCTTTCTTCTTCAATAAAAAGACCAAAACGGAGCTCCAAAACCCTTTGTACCGTCCCCTTTTTCTGACTCGACGTTACCGAAGAGATTGATATTCCAACCAGATACTCCAACGGCTGTTTTTAAAAATAGCAGGGGACATACAGTATGCACTTCAGACGCACGGCTGCTCACATGCCTCTGGGAGAATGCAGGGGGGGGGCACGGCACAACTCTTCAACTCACTGCCAAGTCTGGCACAGGGTGATAACAGTCAATTACACTGTAGGGTGGGATGGAGGGATTGGGATGGAGGGATGGGGGGGGGGGGGGGGGGGGAGCCAACACAGCACAGTGGGGGGACAAAGGCTTTTCTAAAACGCAGATCTAAAGAGAACATTTTAGAGAGCGAGGGGAGAGTTGGACTAGCTCCACACACGGGCGTGTGACAGGCGCCTAACCCCTCCCCGGCAGCCTCTGTGTTGGAGCGACCGGGGGCGAGGAGGGGGAGATGAGAGCCAGATGCTCCAGAGGACGGGAGCTGAACACACAAATCACCACAGCAGACCCCTCGCCGACAGCCACGCACACACACACACAGAGCCGCTGCCGCAGTACAGGCAGATCAAACCAAACCCCCTTTCCTCTCTCTCTGCGTCTTCACAACCCCCCCCCCCCCACACACCACCGCCACCCCCACCCTCTTCTCTCTCTGTCTCTCACTCGCTCACTCACCGACTCTCGCATGCAGCAATGCATCACAATTCCCAATTTGGCTGACGCCTCATGTCAACCCGACCTGTTCTCTAGTTGTGACAACACACGGATATGACATTTTAAATGACTTACATCTAGCATCAAACTGTGACCAAAAAAAACACACATTTACGTTAATTTGTGGAACGTTACGCTCCGGACCTGAACTTTTGCAGCTGTAAATTAACGGTCTTTGCCATGATCGTGCAACACAGCATATATCGGGTGCTTAATTCACCTCACAGACACACACACACACCTCTAAATCAAAGTCTCCCTACAAGTTCTCCACACAATATCATTCGCCTTGTTTACACCCTTGTTGTGGTGATCGTAGCCCTGTTGGTACATAACAGCCCGGCCCACCGCAGTCTCTCAGATTAACCTAATCTCACACTGCTGCTTCACGAGCGGCAGACCCCCGATTCCAGGAATGCCAGCAGCGGCGAGAACCCCAGAAACAAACACTCAAACCGCTTCAACACAGTTAAAAGTCTCTCTACAGGAACCCCTGTGTTCTAGGTAATTATGACCCCGGTTACGACAACCTACCGTTAACAACGCTCTATTAGTTCTGGCAGACTGAGCCGTTAGATTGGGAATCCTTGATGGGTTTTTTTTTTTTTCTTTTTTCGGGAGAACTGTTTGCGGACAACGACCCCCCCCCCCCCCCGTACCCTCAGGTGAGGTGATTACCATACAGGCTTGTCCGTTTGTTGGCGTACTAAAAAGGGGATGAGCACTGTGTTAAAGGAGAGAGAGAGACGTGTAAAAGGGTGCAGTCTGCCACTGCAGGGCCTGTTTGGAGGCCGTTTATGAGTCATGGGCTATTAATCGTATTGTTTACAGTGCTGGAGCAGCGACTGCCTTCAGCAGCCGGAGGAGAGAGCCAGTGAGATGAACCAGTCCCCCCTTGCAGGCTGAGGCTGCAGCGAAGACAGACGCACGCGCGCGCACACACACACACACACACACACACACACACACACACACGAAAACAGGCAGCCAGACTTCTCAGTACATGGTTTAAGGGTGGGTTCTACATTAGCGAGCCTAATGCACATTAATTAGAAAACACATAACTGCAAAAACGCTCACTTTACTTAGCTACATTCTCTTTCTCTTGAGGAAGTACTGCTGTACCTGGGGGGTGTGTGTGTGTGTGTGTGTTTCTCTCTCTGTCTCTCTCTCTCTGCAAGGTACTCCACACAGGCAGCCTCACAGAGTCTCAGCTCCTCCTTCCTCCCTCTGTACTGTCCCTTAACAAGGTTTCTCCAGCCCTGCTCCCACAACCCATGTTACAACACGTCATTCTGACGCACTTGGCTCATCACATTTAGAGTCTGTAGTCTGCCGGACCAAGACCGAAACACTGGTCCAGGGACTTCTGTTTTATTCCTTCATCTGATCACAGATGATACAAGAGACTGGAATTCCAGAAGTTTGAGTACAGTTAATATCACAAGAACATTGTACGGGTATCCAGGGCATAGTACAACCGAAGCGCCAGTCTTTACCATCGAACAATAAACACTTCTTGTCTGAACACACACTACCGAAAAGACTAAAAGGCATTTTGAGTTAGGCCTTTAGTTTTCAAAATGTGATTCTCCACCAAGGGTGCTCTTTGGGTATATAACACTAGTGCAGAACCTCTTCCAAAGCACTCAATGGGGAAAACTGCTCTCCACAATAAACACCACTCAGAGTACTTTCACTTCAGCCCAGGGAGACGTTTTCAAGAGTTTAAGACGTGGTAGAAGTCCAGTGGGCTGTCTCCGCTATATTGCGGGAGCTCAAGTGTGAAATAAAAGTAAATGGCAAATTGGAGAAGGCGGCCATATATCTTAGTTTCTCTGACGGCGAGCGAGGGGGGACAGAGCGACGACCAGAGCAACGACCAGGAGCAGGTCGCCATGACACATTCCCATAAAACACACACTCCGACACTTTCCACCTCCCAGGTCAATAACAGACTGACGACACGTGGGTTTCACACTGGTGATGGAGGTGGTGATGGAGGTGGTGAAGGAGGTGGAGATGGAGGTGGTGAAGGAGGTAGAGATGGAGGTGGTGAAGGAGGTAGAGATGGAGGTGGTGATGGAGGTGGTGAAGGAGGTAGAGATGGAGGTAGAGTTGGTGGTACTGATGGAGGTAGAGATGGAGGTAGTGTTGGTGGTACTGTTGGAGGTAGTGCGATGGCAGCGTGAGGGTGACCAGTTCCCCTTCCAAGCCCAGAAAGCCCTCGAACGCAGGAGGATAAGATTCATGGGAAACAGTAAGTGAGAAAGATTTGTCTTCAGTATTTTGATTCCATTACTGGAAGAAAACGCGTTATGAAAAACGACTTCAATGCATCTCTGAGCACAAGGCTGGTAATAGAATGTCAGACGCGAGCTGATTGCAGTCCAGATTATTGTTCTAGCTGGCTATCTATCAGTGTGTGGTGTGGAGGAGCTGTAGGGGGTGGGGGGGTGGGGGTAGTCCAGGCTGAAATAGCAGGTGCTCAGGAGCCCTCTGACCCCAATTCTGTTTGTCCTCGCGCCAGCGGAATGTGTGTCAGCGCAGGGGAATGACACCAACGTCCCCTGGCCGGACTGTACCAGGCCAGACCCTCCAGGCCAGACCCCCTGCACCAGGCCAGACCCTCCAGGCCAGACCCCCTGCACCAGGCCAGACCCCCTAGGCCAGACCCCCCCAGGCCAGATCCCCTGCACCAGGCCAGACCCTCCAGGCCAGACCCCCTGCACCAGGCCAGACCCCCTAGGCCAGACCCCCTGCACCAGGCCAGACCCCCCAGGCCAGATCCCCTGCACCAGGCCAGACCCCCTGCACCAGGCCAGACCCCCCAGGCCAGATCCCCTGCACCAGGCCAAACCTTCCAGGCCACACCCCTTGCACCAGGCCACACCCCTTGCAGGTCAGACCCACTGCACCAGGTCAGACCAGGCCAGACCCACTGCACCAGGTCAGACCCACTGCACCAGGTCAGACCAGGCCAGACCCACTGCACCAGGTCAGACCCACTGCACCAGGTCAGACCCAGCCAGACCCACTGCACCAGGCCAGACCCACTGCACCAGGTCAGACCAGGCCAGACCCACTGCACCAGGCCAGTCCCACTGCACCAGGTCAGACCAGGCCAGACCCACTGCACCAGGTCAGACCCACTGCACCAGGTCAGGCCAGGCCAGACCCACTGCACCAGGCCAGACCCACTGCACCAGGTCAGACCAGGTCAGACCAGGTCAGACCCACTGCACCAGGTCAGACCAGGTCAGACCCACTGCACCAGGTCAGACCCACTGCACCAGGTCAGCCCAGGCCAGACCCACTGCACCAGGCCAGTCCCACTGCACCAGGTCAGACCCACTGCACCAGGTCAGCCCATTGCTCATCCATAAAGGGCAGCTGCTGAGTTTCCTACCGACGCGCCAGAGTCGGCTGAGCATGATGCCTAACCCTAACCCCCCCCCAAAGGGGGCCCCGTCGTAAGGCCCAGGCTTATCCGCCTGGTAGATATATATCGCAGTCTCTCTTTGAGCTAGATCCTTAATTTGCTCATGCATGAAAGATAAGAATAGCCTAGCGCCACAGAGTGGGGCAGCCAGTGACCAGGTGGAGCCAGAAATAGCAGTGGCCAAGGACGAGGCAGACGGAGCTGCTGCGTGGGGCGTTTAGACCAGCCCGAGGCGAGCACGGAGAGGAACAAACAAACAGGCGCGGCAGGCAGCGGCACGTACAGGAACAAACAAATGAACTTCACCAGATCTGCGGAGCCCAGCGTAACAGCGATAAATCAAGCTGGGTATAAGGGCCGCCGTGTCCTCAGCACCATCAATAAAGCCAGACACAATCTGTGGGGAAGTGTTCCCAGCCAGTATCTTTACAGTGTTGTCTGAATATTAAACATATCAAAGTGTGTACACCTTGTTTAGGCTGGATATATATATATATATCTTTTTTTTTCTTTTTTACAAAAGTATGTTGTTATTTTTAGTTGGTGGTTAGGGTTAGTTGGGGAAGTGCTGCCTCCACAGATTGGGCCTGGCCCACCCCATGTGTCGCCCCGGCGGGGGAGGTGGCGTTGGAGGAGCGTGACATCACGTACCTGGGGTTCCCTCGCAGGGCGGCGTGGTGCAGGGCGTTGAAGCCGTTGTTGTTGGTGATGGTGACATCGGCGCCCGCCTCCAGCAGCACAGACAGCATGTCGTCCCTCTTCTTGCTGATGGCGTCGTGCAGGGGCGTGTCTCCCTCAGAGTCCTGCAGGGGGCGCCACACCGTCACTGACTACTCTTGTTATCTCTGTACCGTCTATGGGACGACTGAGGAGTTCTGCCTTGACTACTACTGGACACACACAGAGGCAAAACACTCTGATTAACTCACCAACCGCCAAAGAGTTCCGGAACACTCAACACCGAGAGCGCCAAGTGTTTGATGTGGTATTTACCTAGCCTCATCATTTATTCATTTCTGGTGAATAAAGTCACCCTGGGCACTCTAGAATGTGGACAATTTGGGCGACTTTATCCGCCCTCGACACTAAATAAGTTCAAGCCGAGCTGGAGTTTTTGAGGGGGACCTGGCCGGGAGAACGGTCCATTTATGCGTGTCTACGGTGGCGGCTGTACCGCTTGATACTGATGTTCATCAATGAACCTACTACAGAGGGGGGGGTTTCAGGTTCTGATGAAATCATGTTGGAGCTACAGCGAAACAAGTAATGTGCAAGTCATCACATTTTCAGCTTGAGAACGGGGGCGTTTGTCACCCCTCTCGTCCGTGTGATGCGCTGCTGCGTACGGGCGCGACGACGTTTCATCCCAGGGACACGGAAAACATCGAATGTGTACGTTCATGCCCATTGGGCTTGTGCTGAAACAAGCCCAATCTCGGCAGAACAATCATGTTAAACGTCACCTTTCTACCCCCCCCCCCCCCCCCCCCCCCCCCCCCCCCCCGATACTGAGGCTTTTACAACTGGAATCCGTGGTGTTTTACAAGAGGAATCTAGCGCTACGCTACGACAGGCGCGGCCCGCACTGTGGCCAGGTAGGAAAGGCACTTTCGCCGCGGTATTGGAGTCCTGTAACATTACAGTAAACAAAATTATATTGAGGTACTCTGAAATGGGACTGATTTCTATGGGACCCAAGTCGGCCACTTGGGTGAAGTCGGGGAGATCGCCCTGACGTCATTACAGCTACCCCCTATATACCCCAGGTATAGAGGATATTGCATCAAACAACCAAAATTGCATGATTCGGGCGATTATGTTCCAAAGCAGGTGGTTGTATCAAGTGTGTGTTATTATCTGTTCTACAGTGTATTGGGACCATGTGTAAAATACATTTTAAAACATAATAAACGTTGGTGTGTGCTGTACAGCTTTTAAATGTGTGTGTGTGTGTGTTGGCGTTTACAGCCGTGAGTATTACCTGAAGGCTGGGGTGGCAGCCAAAGTCCAGCAGGGTCTTGACCACCTGGAGGTGTCCCTTGTTGACGGCGATGTGCAGGGGCGTCTGCCGGCGCTTGTTCCTGGCGTTCAGGTCGGCCCCGCCGCGCTGCAGCACCTCGATCACCGAGCCCTCGTCCCCGAAGGCCGCGTGGTGCACCGCCCGGTCTCCGTCCTTATCCTGAGGAACACACACACACACACACACATTGACCCAATGCGCTCTAACCCTTGGTCCAGCATGTGCAAAAGATATTGGTCCACTGTTCAGAGGAGGGAGGCAGGGAGAGGGGAGGTGTGTTGAGCAGGGAGAGGGGACGGTGTGTTGAGCAGGGAGAAGGGACGGTGTGTTGAGCGGGGAGAGGGGAGGTGTGTTGAGCAGGGAGAGGGGAGGTGTGTTGAGCAGGGAGAGGGGAGGTGTGTTGAGCAGGGAGAGGGGACGGTGTGTTGAGCAGGGAGAGGGGACGGTGTGTTGAGCAGGGAGAGGGACGGTGTGTTGAGCAGGGAGAGGGACGGCGTGTTGAGCAGGGAGAGGGACGGCGTGTTGAGCAGGGAGAGGGGACGGCGTGTTGAGCAGGGAGAGGGGACGGCGTGTTGAGCAGGGAGAGGGGACGGTGTGTTGAGCAGGGAGAGGGGACGGTGTGTTGAGCGGGGAGAGGGGAGGTGTGTTGAGCAGGGAGAGGGACGGTGTGTTGAGCAGGGAGAGGGGACGGTGTGTTGAGCAGGGAGAGGGGAGGTGTGTTGAGCAGGGAGAGGGACGGTGTGTTGAGCAGGGAGAGGGGACGGTGTGTTGAGCAGGGAGAGGGGAGGTGTGTTGAGCGGGGAGAGGGGACGGTGTGTTGAGCGGGGAGAGGGGACGGTGTGTTGAGCGGGGAGAGGGGACGGTGTGTTGAGCGGGGAGAGGGGACGGTGTGTTGAGCGGGGAGAGGGGACGGTGTGTTGAGCGGGGAGAGGGGACGGTGTGTTGAGCGGGGAGAGGGGACGGTGTGTTGAGCGGGGAGAGGGGACGGTGTGTTGAGCGGGGAGAGGGGACGGTGTGTTGAGCGGGGAGAGGGGACGGTGTGTTGAGCGGGGAGAGGGGACGGTGTGTTGAGCGGGGAGAGGGGACGGTGTGTTGAGCGGGGAGAGGGGACGGTGTGTTGAGCGGGGAGAGGGGACGGTGTGTTGAGCGGGGAGAGGGGACGGTGTGTTGAGCGGGGAGAGGGGACGGTGTGTTGAGCGGGGAGAGGGGACGGTGTGTTGAGCGGGGAGAGGGGACGGTGTGTTGAGCGGGGAGAGGGGACGGTGTGTTGAGCGGGGAGAGGGGACGGTGTGTTGAGCGGGGAGAGGGGACGGTGTGTTGAGCGGGGAGAGGGGACGGTGTGTTGAGCAGGGAGAGGGGAAGTGTGTTGAGCAGGGAGAGGGGACGGTGTGTTGAGCAGGGAGAGGGGACGGTGTGTTGAGCGGGGAGAGGGGACGGTGTGTTGAGCGGGGAGAGGGGACGGTGTGTTGAGCAGGGAGAGGGACGGTGTGTTGAGCAGGGAGAGGGACGGTGTGTTGAGCAGGGAGAGGGACGGTGTGTTGAGCGGGGAGAGGGGACGGTGTGTTGAGCGGGGAGAGGGGACGGTGTGTTGAGCGGGGAGAGGGACGGTGTGTTGAGCGGGGAGAGGGACGGTGTGTTGAGCGGGGAGAGGGACGGTGTGTTGAGCGGGGAGAGGGACGGTGTGTTGAGCAGGGCCGGCGGTACACACCTCGGCCTCCAGGTCCACGTTGTGTTTGAGCAGCAGCTTGAGGACGTCCACGTGACCGTTCTGACTGGCCGCCTGCATGGCTGTGTGTCCAGCACACTGTCCGTTCACCTGCAACCACACACACAACACATAACCTGTCAGTCAGTGTGTGTGTGTGTGTGTGTCAAAACTATGTTTCTTTTTTGGTAAGAGTCATCGCACTGCATGTTCCCTTGGACGTTTCAAAACAGGTTTGTGCGTGTTTTTGTTTTTGTTTGTTTTTTTCATCACCGACTGCGGTACTGCATTACTTTGGCACATAAATATTCATGCGGGCAGCTCCTCTGGGAGTCTCTGGACGTCTCTTGTCCTGGCGGGCAGTTCACTGGGCCTGGCTCCACGTGCTTGAAGCAATAATTCCACTGAAAGGCGGTAGGGCACCTGGCCAGCCCTCACCGCACTGACACTGAGACACTCACATACGCGCACGCACGCACACACACGCACACACACACACACACAGGCACACACACACACACACGCACGCACGCACGCACGCACGCACGCAGGCACAGGCACACACACAGCTGCAGAATACTTAAAGAGGTGAGGGAGTGGTTTAAGAAGCAGAGAGGGGTGCAGTAGCTGGCTGTCCTGGTGGGTGTGAGGGCAGCCGCCGGGGCGATACAGGGAGATACACCCCCCCACCATGCAGAGGAGGAATCCAGCAAGCACTGCAGTGCACACTGATGCCCTGGGTGCCTCTGGGCGAAAGCTTAATGTTTATAGGATTGAGTGGGAGTGTGTGTGCACGTGTGTGTGTGTGTGTGTATCTTCACTGCCTATCCTCGGAGACTAGCCTCTCCTGCAGCAAATACTGATGAGAGGCCAAAGGGGGGTGAAAGAGGCTACTGGTATCAATGCTCAGTTTTGTTCTAACATAATTCTACAAGCTCCATTGATCTGCAGTAAATTGATTTAGCTTTCAATCAAATCTGCTGTGGAGCATATGAGAAAAACGTCTTGTTTCCAGTCATAACAGAACAGTGTGCACTATGAACTGAGGCTCCTAGACTGGGTGTGACTGACTGCAGTAAATGTGGAAGGATAGAAACACATCTCGTTGTTTCACCGTGTCTCACATTAAAGCAATTTTTAGGTGTGTGTGTGTGTGTGTGTGTGTGTGTGTATGTATATATATATATATATATATATATATATATATACACACACACACGTGTGTATCATCAGCCCACTGTTGATATGGCCCCAAAATATAATTACGTCACAATTCTGCTTCAAAGTGATGGAATGGGATAATTAGTATCATTTCAGCCTCTAGTTGTAAAGCGGGACTCGTGAAAGTGAAACACGGGCCCCTGAGGCGTGCCCTGCAGTCTGTGTGTGGGGGGGTTCCACCGAGCCCCCGGCGCGGGGACAAGAGCCAAGCTACAAACCGAAAGAGGCTGCGCTTCAAAATATTGGCCTTGATAAACGGGGGGATTCTGTGGCTGTAAGACAGCAGACATAGACAGACATAGTCACCAAGATCTGCTAGCGTCTCTTAAGTGTGGCGTATGACATCTGACGAGTGCGGCTGTGTTGCGGTAACCGCGGGCGTGATGTCACGTTGGCGGTTTGAACGGAGCACTTACGTCCACGTCGGGTCTCTTCAGGATGTCCTCCACCTTCGCCAGGTCCCCGTTGGCTGCTGCTTTCACCAACTCCTCGTTGATGTCGCCCGACTCCTGAGTCTCAAACAGCTTCTTTAGGAGCTGAGAAAGGCGTTCTACACACACACACACACACACACACACACACAGAGAGTAGAAAACAGGGGGATTATCGGAGGGTCCGTAAAATAGGTGTGTGTGTGTGTGTGTGTGTACGGGGCGTACCTCCGGAGGCGTTGGTGACCGCTGAGCCAGAGGGGGCCACCTTAGTGACGGCGGCTGGGTTGTACGTCCAAGACGTGCCGCACACCTCCACCTTCAGGTCGCTGTCCGAGTAGATCTGCTGCACGCGGCCCACCTTGCCCAGGGTCTGCACCAAACAAAGACTTGTTACAGATGTGTGTGTGTGTATGTGTATGTGTGCGTGTGTGCCCTACCGAAACAAAAAGACCAGCCCTTTCCCGGAAAAAGAAAAACTGAGGCGAAAGATTATCATAAATGAATATCTAGCCTTGCGCCTTATTATTCATTCAAAGGGCACTTTGGGGGACTGTGCGGGGGAGGGTGGGGGCTTTCTATTAGCCAGGCTATTCCTCATCCATACAGCCAATAACCCGGGATCCTCCAGGTTTCAAGTGCCACGCCAGAAAGGTTTCCAAGCGATAGGCCGAGCTGTGTGTGAGGGGGAAAGCATTAGGGGGCCGTCTCCCTGGCTCTGTGATGATAAGAGAGAGGCCGTCCTGGAGGAGAGCATCGATAAAGGGCCGGTCGGGGGCCTGCGGCAGCAGGCAGGGAGCAGCAGAAGTTGGTTAGCCATCAAAATAAGTGTGGGAGTTTTAGGGCTCGTTAGGGCTCGTTAGGGTGTTTGCGGAGAGGGGCGGTGGCGTATTGTAGCCTGCTGTTACACAGTTGTATGAGGTTATAGACTGGTCCACTATTTCATACAAATAAAATCACAGTTGGTCCAGGGAAAATCCGAGACTAGTATGCCCAGATACCGATACTGACACTTTCAAGGTGCATACACACACACACACACATATATATATATATATATACACACACTCACCAAACACTTTATTAGGAACACCTGTACACCTTCTCATGGTGGAGGTGGTGTAATGGTGTAGGGAATGTTTTCTTGGCACACTTTGGGTCCGTTAATACCAATCAATCATCGCTTGAATGCCACAGCCTATTTGAGTATTGTTGCTGACCATGTGCATCCCTTCATGGCCACAATTTACCCATCTTCTAATGGCTACTTCCAGCATGATTGTCTTCTTTTAGCTCTATATTCTAACAGTTTGGAATTTGAAATCAAACAATTACTATGAAAAGTAGAGATCCTCAGCTTTAACTCAAGAGTCGCCCAAATCACAGTTCGCTAAAAAGTACCTAAAAGAGCCTGCAGAGTTCTGGAAAAAGGTCTTGTGGACAGATGAGACACTGATAAACATGTACTAGTGATGGTAACTGTAAAGTGGTGGAGAAAGTGGAGAAAAAAAAGTGCCCAGACTCCACAGCATACCACCTCTCCTGTGAAGACAATGACCCCAAACACACTGCCATAGCAACTAGGGAGTTTTTCAGGGCCAAAAGGTGGAAAGTTCCAGAGTGGCCAAGTCAATCTACAGATTTAAATCCAATTGAGCCTTGGATTTAAACATCATTTGAACATAATTTGCTGAAGAGGGAACTTAAGGCAAAACGAGCTCAAAACAAACAACAACTGAAGATGGCTGCAGTACAGTTGGACTTTCTAAATGGTGAACCCAATCTGAAAGTGTAAGTGTAAGTGTGTGTGTGTGTGTGTGTGTCTCTTACAGGCAGCATGGCCTCGGCCCACTCCCCGTGGCCCCTCTGTAGCAGCTTTATGCGGTCGATGTCGTAGCAGATCTGGACCAGGTCTCCTACCAGGAACTGGGAGGTACCGCCCTCCGCCCCCGCCGCCACATCGCCGCTACGCACCACGTTGGCCTTGGTCAGCACCGCCGGGTTGAACGTCCACCTACAACGGACACACACACACACACACACACACACACACACACACACACACACACACACACACACACACACACACACACACACACACACACGCCTCTTAGGATCGTTTTGTTTGCCATGATTTATATAAAACACACAGAAGTAAATATACACACACACTGCACAAAAAAGAAAACATAACTCACAAATTCAAACAAATGTCACACACACACACACACACTAACATATCACAATATTGGAACAACAAAAAACAGCCCAAAACAGGCCTCAGTAGGCCAAAACGGTGGGCTCAGGTACTGGGTGTGTATGGATTGTGAGTTCAAGTGAAATCCCACTCCCGTTACATGAACTTGCATTAAGGGATTTCACCTGAAGTCATTGTTACACACAGCCAACAACATAGCCAAGCAGTGCACCTGTTACGCACTTCACATGGGTATGGGACAGTGGAGGAGACAGTAGAGGGGACAGGAGGGGACAGCGGATCTCACCTGTTCCCGCTGGGGTACTGCACCACGATGTCGTGGTCCTCGTCGATGCCACACACGGTGCCGGTGGTGGTGAGGGTCTCGAACATGCCGTCGGTCCAGCCCCCGTGGCCGTGCTGCAGGGACTGGACGATCTCCAGGTCCAGGTCGATGTTCACCAGGTCTCCGATCTGCAGGCCGCCCGGGTTCCTGTTGCCGTTCTGCTCTCCTGTGAGCAGACGACGACGACCAGGTTAGGTGTTGGTTGCGCGGCACCGCCGGGGTCAGACTCAGCTCCGACCGTACAGAACACCGTCTCGCTGAACGAACCGTGCGTGGCGAACGCTGCCTGCTCAAGCCGTGGTCGCGGCTTTCAAAGCTAAAGCTGCCTGGATGGCTCGAGCTGCGCATGTCGCCTTGCAAATAATTAGTTCAGCAGAATTGCCGATAATTTCCGGAAAACATTTCAGCAGCGTGACGCATTACAGGTGGGAATAAGCAGGTAATAACAATTACCTTCTTATCACACGATAAGTTGGAGTGCAGTTTCCATGGAATTATTTTTGCGTTAAACATGCTTGAAGAGAGAAAGTAGGTGGTATCAGAGCTGGAAAATGCTATATTACCCCGTTTCCATTTTGGTGTAGCCTTGTACACCGTCTTAACCTCACAACTAAGACCATGGTTACTAAGTCAGTGGTAATATATAGGGGCTACTTAAAGCAGTATGGGGACGCATGCATCCACTGAATATAACACAGTGACAAGCTACCCAAAGGGTCTGAATGATTAAGTTTGTATGAATGATTTACATGCAGTTATGTAAAAGTACTCTGCCCTTCACTGGGAGGTCGCTTCCTGTCAGGGGCTCATGTGTAATTGTTTCTTTCAATAGAAGAGTCAACTCACTGAATATATATATATATATATATATATATATATATATATATATATATATATATATAATGTGATATAAAAAGTACTGTTTAATGGTCACCAAGGACTATTTTCAAAGTTAAAAGACAGAGTATTGCTACGTTAAGTAGAGATACTGCAGCTGTTATGTGAAACATTGTTAAAGTATATTAGCGACAAGCGACCATTAGCTTCAGTTGAAAGTAGCTAGCTCTAATGTCAGGATTGTAAAGGTCACGAACCTGTTTTGAATATTATGCTATGTTAATGAATGAATATTTGTAGCTAATGTAGCCAACTCCATCGCACCCCAACAACAAGTGTGATATCATGGTTTCTCATGAATGCCGTACGTACGGTACATACGTTTCCAATTCCAAACAGAGTGCCTCAGAGTCTTCCCAGACTTATTTTTTTATACTTGTAATAATGGAAATAACTAGTGTTTTCATCTTGACATACATACGTATAGGCCACTAAAATGATATGACTCTAGAATTCCTCATGGAGACGTTTTTAAGTCGTCAAACAGAGCGATGTGTTAAGCCCTGTCCACTGAGCTTCTGCTTGCGGCCAGTCTGAACAATGTGTCTGGATACGCCTCCAACACTCCAGGTAAGAGGGAAATGAACCCTTTAACCCCAACCCTTTAAGATGGGATCCACGGGTAGATTTAAATGGAAACAGGTAATAAAGCATTTAGTCTGATAAAAAGTCTGATCAAATAATTAATTTGAAACTACAGTCCAGTTACTTTGTAATAACAAGGTAATTATCGTTCTTGTTACAGGTAACTATCAGTAACTATTGGTCATAACTATGGAACTTACTAGGGGTGTGAACATGTACTCGAGTACACATACCTGGACTCCTAATCGTTGAGGAAAAATACAGACTCGAAAATCTTCTACAAATGTTTTATTACACAGGCCTGGTCTTACACAGGCCTGGTCTTATACAGGCCTGGTCTTATACAGGCCTGGTCTTACACAGGCCTGGTCTTATACAGGCCTGGTCTTATACAGGCCTGGTCTTATACAGGCCTGGTCTTACACAGGCCTGGTCTTATACAGGCCTGGTCTAAGCCTTGTGTGGCGCTACTTTGACCTGGTAGGTGAAGAGGAGAAGGTGAAATCCAAGCGCTGTGTTTCTCCTCGGCTGTGAGAGAGCACGAGAGAGAGAGGGGCTGGGGGGCTCGCTCACACGGAGCACTGGGCTGGAAGACTGAGGGAGAGGTTGGCTTTCTTTCTCTTTTAAAATGTTAATAATAAAGATGGTAAAGTGACTGAAGCCTGTTGTTTTTTTGTTTTTTTTTACCAAGATAGCACCAGTCACCTCACCTCCCAGCAGGTACACAATAATTATTAGATTATTAGTCGTGTCGGGGACAAGGTCATTGTTCACGTCCCCAGTTATATATATACATGCCATTTAGCTGACGCTTTTATCCAAAGCGACTTACGTTGCAGTGAGTGCGTACATTTCAGTATATATATAATTCCATATGTGTTCCTTCATAGTTATTACTGTGCTATTCCCTACTTGTATTGTTATTACTGTGCTATTCCCTACTTGTATTGTTATTACTGTGCTATTCCCTACTTGTATTGTTATTACTGTGCTATTCCCTACTTATTCCGAGCTGTAATGTAAAGCGCTAACAATGTTTCATTTTATGTCAATTTTCTAAGAGATATATACACGTATGCATGGTAATGGTGTGTGGCTACTGTTGTCAAACAGTATGGATGGGGGGGTGGGGGGGGCAGACCATGCTGCAGTGCTGAATCTGATGCCAAAACCCAGGTATCATTGGCCAGGAAAATATTGGAGACAATCCCTTCCCTAGCCAAGCCAAGGGGAGAATGGAATTGTGGGAATGCTGTGTGCCATGCCAGCGTGACCCGTGACTGCACCCGTCTTCTCCTGGCAGCCCCGAGTCTGTGTGGTGGCGCCATCTAGTGGACGCTGGCGGTAATAAAACAGCAGGGGGGGGTGGGGGGGACGTGCTCTTAGATGCCCTTGGAATTCAATGCACCAGAACACTGGGAGGAAGAAATTGGTGCAATATAATGATCAGTGGCGTGGCACGGGCGGATGCCTACTCACCGAGCACGGGACAGTGGTCTCTGTAGAAAGAGCCTCCCTTGGCATCCTGGACGCATTTCAGGTCCGACTGAAGACGGGGGGAGGAGGAGAGAAAGAGAGACGAGTTATCATTTACATCATTTTTGTTGATGGGGAGGGGGGGGGGGGGTAGCAACAATACAATAGCATTACCCTAAAGGGCGGGTAAGGACATTGGCACATTCCATTGTTCGGAGACTGTATCAGGGGAGGCTGGTGATGGTGGCACAAATGGGAGGACGGGTGATACCAGTGGATGACACCATTCAGCATTCCATTCTCGACCTCCAACAGCCTCATATCATTTGTGATGACTCAGTCTTTAATAATTAAAAAGATAAAAAAATGTTTTTTTTTTTTTTTTGGGGGGGGGGGGTACTTAATCCATGACTGGTTAATCCAGAAGCAGATGCCGTCTACCTACCCTAAAATCTACTAGAACCATTAGAATAACAAAGGACAAGTCTGTTACACAACCCGGCGCGCTGATTGGCCCTCGTTCATAAAAAAGCAGCAGTGGTCTCTGCCAATCGGCAAGCGGCCAGTCATTTGTGGCTCGTGTGGAGCCCCAAGACCAATCCCCACCCAAACACCCCCCACCCCCCCCACCCCCCCCACGAGCTGACCTCCATGTTCACTCTCTTCCTCATAAAGGCGGAGGGGAACAGATTGCTTTTATCATGTAGATCCCCTCCTCTTCCAGCTGCCGGCACAATGGGGCCGTGCACATGCTGCCTGCGCTGCTCACACAAAGACCTGGCAGCACAAGAAAGGCCCTGGCTCTGTGGTCAAACACAAAGACCACCTGACAGCTGATCTTTTGTATGTGTGTGTGTATGTGTGTGTGTGTGTGTGTGTGTGTGTGTGCATGTGTGTGTGTGTATGTGTGTGTGTGTGTATGTATGTGTGTGTGTGTGTATGTATGTGTGTGTGTGTGTGTGTGTGTGTGCTCACCATCCCCTCGAAGCCCACTCTGTAAAGGTTCTTGGCCCCATTGTCCCACAGGACGTAGGCAGCGCTGTGAGGACTGGCTGCACTCCAGTCCTGGATCTCCGTCACCTGTAGAGGAGGAAGCGGAGGATGGAGACAGTCAAATAAAGGACAGATTAAATGAGGGGATGGAATTATAGCCCGATCATCGCTAACTGGGAATGTCTTTTGGCCAAAGCGCAATCGACTGATATTTTGTTTTAGGATGTATATCGCTACGTACAGCCTTGCCCTGTATGTAAGTAATGAGACAGTGAAGAATGTTTTCTTCCGAGAATGTTTCGGCTCCATACTCCAAAAGTTTGGATTTCAAATCAAACAATTACTATGAGGTTAAAGTAGAGGTTTTCACCTTATATTTGATGGTATTTGCGTACACGTTGGTTTCACCGTTTAGAAATGACAACAGTTTTTATACATATTCCCCCTATTTCAGGGCACCAAAAGTGGCTTGATAGGTGTTTCTGGTTAGTCAGGTGTGTTCCGTCACATCATTTGTGCAGCATAAGAGAGCTGTCAATGTCTAGTATTGACTCTAGGCTTCGCATTTGCCTTTGGAGTCGGCTGTTGGTGTCTGTCAACAAGAGGATCAAAGAGGTGTCAATGAAAGTCAAGGAAGCCATCGTTAGGCTGAAAAATTTGAAACACAGCCAAAACCTTAGGCTTGCCAAAATCAACAGTTTGGAATATCATTAAAAAAGAAAAAAAAAACAGCAGCAGCAAAACGCAAACAGGCTGGTAAAGGCTAACTTGACTTAATTGATGAAGAAGGGTACAGAAACATTTTGTCTGCTGTAGTACAAGCAAATGCCTTGATAATCATCGGATGGTGCTTCATCATACAGTAAGACAATGACCCAAGACATACTGCCATAGCAACTAGGGAGTTTTTCAGGGCCAAAAAGTTCTTGACAATCTTCTGATTTAAATCCAAGTGAACATATATTTCATTTTCTGATAAGATTGGAGGCAAAATACCTCAAAACAAACAACAACTAAAGATGGCTGCAGTCCAGGCCTGGCAGAGCATCACCAGAGAAGATACCCAGCACCTGGTGGGGTCAATGGTCGCAGACTTCAGGCAGTTATAAAATGCAACGGATTGTCGACCAAATACTAAACATGAGTGCTTAATTTCAACATTAAATGAATCTGTACCATTACTTTTAGTGCCGTGAAATAGGGGGCATACGTATATAAAAAAAAAAAAGTGTTGTCATTTCAAAATATGTAGAAAACTGATGATGGAAATCCTCCGTAGAAAAGACATTTTGATGTCCACAAGCAGAGACGAGTGGGGAAGTATTACAGTAAATTCGCTCTTTAATTAACAGCTGTGACTCTTCTTGATTTACTTGACACTTACATCTGAATGGGATTCTTTGCAGGCCCAGAGTACGGCCTTGGTAAGTTATATCCGTTGCTAAGCTAACGGCAACTCTAGGCTACAGGACATCTAATAGCAGTTTGCTGGGGAGCATATTGCTTACAGCATCATAAAACAATAATGAGATATGCCATTAAATAACACAGCAAAATGAACCCTTAAATTGCCTGCAGGGACACTTAAATTGAATATCTGGTGCCTGGACCGGACTAGAGCTTTATGGCATTGTTCCCGTATAAATCTAAATGGTGAACGTTAAACAAATGCAACCTCCTGAGATACATCCTTCTCTACTGGCGCTCTGAAAACTAAATGACCTGCAGAGAGGAAGTCTGTCTGTTCACAAATATTAGAGAGCTGCAGTGGACCGGGTGGGACGGAAGTGATGGTTTTCTCGATAGAGAATAGGTTCTCTACTGACCTTTTTCATCCAGCGCTCCTATACAAGTTACTAGTATATCCCGACAAATCATGCCTGCGGGCGCATGTTTAACCCCTTCACCCGCACCTCTCCAGTTATGTTGGGAACACTTTATCTAAATAGTCACCAAGAGAGGGTTCATGGATAGATGTTTAACTAATGATCAACAAATGGTTCAGTGATGCTATCCACTAAGCAGAACCCTCACCTTTAACCCAAACCTTACCATAACTCTCGCCAACTGTCTCATGTGAACAGAGTAGCAGTTGACAGTTTGAGCGTCTGTCGATCATCTATAGAGAACACACGTAAAGCAGGGCTGATGTGTCTTGTTTCTAGCCTAGAGCTCAAGGCAGCCTTGTGGTACCTACCTTTCCTCTCCTTCCATTGCCTCCGTCCTGGTCCTCCCACTGCCAGTCCACCCCTCTCACCACCCGACCACCGGTGAAGATCCCTCTGGCTGTGATCTTCTTGGACTTGCGGCGAGACTCCAAAAGGACTCTGTCCAAATTAAAACACAAACAAATATGAGTTTCTTTCTGGAGAGGTTCTTCTGGTTGGACGGATGTGAACATTAAAAGATTTGGGTGGTTGTGAATAAGGACACTCATAACTGCAGGCTCATTCATGTGGAGAGGTTCCATGCACACACTTCTACATGAACATGCCCAAACGTGTTCTGTTATTAATGCCCTTTTGGACCCATACAAAGCTCAGCAACTTTGGCTTCTAGATGCAATATTTCAAGAGGCTACATGAACAAACAGCATTTGTCAGAGCTAACTGAAATCTCCCGGTTTTGATCACAGGGAACTGGGAAGAGAAAACCATACTTAGCAAGCTATGAAAACAGACTGGTGCATTACCCACAACAGTAAGCACTGTCGAGGTGCCAGATGTCCCAGTCTGATCATCAGAGCTCTACCGACATATGCATTTCATTTTGGCACCATGGCACTAGATTATTACACTAACCCTGCAGCCCCTCACTTGGGGTAGCCTACCCTGAAGCCATCTACAGTGTCTGTAGACAGTTTACAATTACAGCCCAACAGATACATCGGAGCACCCACATTAATCGGTGAAAAACAATTGGCCTTTTACAGAAATATCTGTATCGGCGCATATTCCCCCGATAATGCACGGAAGATGTGTGTCAGCCTCGCATTCCGAAATGATAGAAAATCAGTGTAATCGTTTGTTTTTTCCCAAAGCAAATTATATAAATTATTATGAATGAATAAACTTGTTTATTGGTGTTTGCTGTTCCTGGAGTGCCTACTGAAATGGCTAAATTTAGCAAAGTAACGTTAGCTCTTTGGACTGCAGTCAATTAGCACGGTTGCTAATTAAAACGATGTTACTCTTTAACATGGTTAGCTTGTATCTATGAATTTCAAGAGTCAGACGTTCGAGCTAACTTTTGTCACAAGCAGCTTGGGTACTGCATGGCGCATGTTTGTTTACTCTAATGAATAGAGCGAAATTTACCACATGAAGTTCGTCTGGGGCTGGGATAAACCATTACTGGAAATGACAGTGGTTGGCAACCAGAAAGTGCAGGGGGTATTCTAAAAGTATGTTTTAAGAATGCTTCTCACAGTGAATTTGTGTATGTCTTCATAAATGAAATATAACCGAGAATAACAAGAGATGACCACACTGTGTCACAACAAGTTAGATTGAACAGCAAATCAGTGATATCAATATGCAGGGCACTGAACAATAATACAAATTCTCATTTCGCAAAACATAAAATAAATGAATGTCGCTCTAAACATTCCAGGTCATTATTGAGATATTGACTTTTGCCAAATCAGCATTAAGAGCATCTTTTTGCCATTGTTTTGTGTGATTTCCTGATATCCCAGTCGCTGGCAAACATGCAATTCTCCATCCAACTACCTGTCTGTGAGTCTGTCTGTCTACGCCTGTCTGGTTCATTCTCAAAAGGCAGACGTTGTCTAGCAGGATTGAATAATAAATAAAGAAACAGCACGAAACAGAATGGAAAAGTTGAAAACATTCAGCAGACAGATCCTCGGCTAACCCGACCGTGAGCCTGTGCAGAAGCGTGTGTACGTGTACGGCTCTCGAAATCTCAAGACTCCACTAACAAGTCCTCGTCGAGGAGCCACCGACCACCTAATAAATAACTTGGCAGGGCTGGCCTCTAACCACCTAACCACCTAACCACCTAACCACAGTTGAGTCACTGAGGGTAGCAGACACAGCAGCTGGACAGTGGAACCAATACAAACAGACTGCAGTCTTCAGACACTCCCCCCCTCCAACAGCCAGTGAAAGAATCTAATGTGGCAGAACAAGACCCCCCCTGCCCCCCCCCCCCCCCCCCCCGCCCCACACCCCCTTTGTGTGCTGTCAGGCAATAACTGTCTCAAGGGAACGGGAGTCACACTTGGTTGAAAGGCTGCCAGCTGTTGCGCCATGCGTTTGTCCCCTGCACTTCACAAAGGGGGGGGGGGGTGTTGGATGGAGTGCTGGATGGAAAATACCGCCACCGTAATGACGCAACATGTCCTGTTTGCGTCATTTACACTTGATGCGTTAAAGCGAAGCAGCTGCTCAACAAACCTATTATTGGTTCGCCTCCAGGCTTATTCCTTCAAAACTGTGGAATAGTGCTGTTTACCTGTTGTGTGTGTGACGGCTGCTCTTTCGCTCCATCTAGATAAACAAATAAAAACACAGGGCCAACCGTGGGGCTGGGGCCCAGACAACACCGTGGCTATTGAAATAGAGGCTGAGCGGTCGCCTGGCAACAGAGAGCCAGGAGCAGCGGCCACATGTTGTGTCTGCCTGGGAGGCTGAGCTCAGACACACACGCAGCCTCTCAAATGTCAGGCGGAGAACAACAGAAAGTGTGCCCCAGAGGCGTTCAACGGGAGGCTCCCGCGATACAACAGGCCGACAAGAGAATTTAATAGAAGCTGGCATTAGCAACTCATTAGAACCACCGTTAGATTTTCTCCAAGGTGGGGCTGAGCGGACGAGGGATCATGGGGGGGGGGCCATGGTGGACGGACCTTACGAGGGCTAAACCCATGGAGTCATGAAGTCGGATACGCAGTCGACTCAGGTCACCAGAGTCTCCAGTGATGTTCCACTTTACCAGGGTATAGGAGGAGACTAGAGAGTGAAAAGGCTGCTGTCTGGCTGTCCAGTTTGATAAGTCAACAGTTTCACAGCTAGTCTCTGTGAGTGGAAATGCTTGCGCACACATTGAATAAAGAGATACATGTCTGACGGGTACTCGCCAAAAGGACTGGCTTCTCCTCACGTCACTCACTTGCAAGGGTTCGTTACGCCCAAGACATGCAGAGGTTTGGAAAAAAACTAACCAAGCGCAGTCTACTGCTGTATTTATATACAAGCTGTCAGAAAGATGAACCGATGCATGCCGCCACCTGTAACAGCAGCATGCGTCGTTCTCACACGGCGGTGACCCTTTTCCATGCCTGTGCTCACTTCACTTGATCCGCCAACACAGGTTAGGTCACAGCAGGAGACAAAAACAAAACAGCCTTTACTTCTTTATCTTTCTTTCTTTCACATACATCCTTAACGGCGACTTACATTGCAGTGAGTGCGTACATTTTAGTATATATGGTCGCAGCGTGAATCAAACCCACAACCTAAGCGTTGTTAGCGCCGTGGTCTACCAACTGGACCACGATGGATATACCTCTGTGCCTACACACTGATAGATAGATAGAAACTTTATTTATCCCTAGGGGAAATTCAGGTTCCAAGTAGCTTACAGACATAGAGACATCACACATAACATACACATACAACATACAACATACAACATAAGCAGGATTGTAAACAGGCGAGGTGCAGTTGTAAACGTCTTTGCAGTTAGGTGAGGTGCAAAAAGGTAAGGCAATGGCTGGTGCTATTACGAGTCACAAGTGAAGGCAGGAGATTGGCTGGAACCGAGGGCTGAGTGGCAGCGAGACAGCCCTCGGCGGCACGGTACTGACCTCTCGCTACCGGGGGTGGTGATCCTATAGAAGCGGTGTCGCAGGTGATGCTTGTCTCCGTGGTAACAGGTGGTGCAGAGGTCGTAGTTGGTGCATTCGGCGCACTTCCAGCGGATCCCGATGATAGGCTGCTGGCGGCAGGTGTCACACATGGTGCCGTCGTGCTTTATACCTGAGAGGTAGCGCAGCCGGGGGAGGGGGACAGGTTAGCAGTTATGTGTAAGAAACGGTCTTGGTGGTCTGAATGGTCTTCTAGCCGGGACCATTGGTGATGAAATGGGTTACAGACATGTCATAAAAAAAATGTGATGTGAGAATGTAAGGTGTGTCCATTTTGTCGTCTTTCAAGTTGTGAGCATGAGGAGGCAATGCAAGGACCCTCTTCTGCTCTTCATCAGTCAGCAACTATCCATCACATTGTTTCTCTCGAGAATAATGTCACATAGGGATAATTGTCTAACAGCACCCTTTGTGACCCCTTTATTTTTGCCATGCTTCCTTAACACACAAAATACCTGGTACTGAGTTTTCCACAGTTGTCACTGACTCCTTATTCCAATGTCTAATGGTCATGGCGTGTGGATCGATGCTATGATAGACATTTACATTTATGGCATTTAGCAGACGCCTTTATCCAAAGAGACTTACAACAAATACATCTGACTAAGTAAGTGAATCATCTATCCGTCAGTCATCATAAGAAAGTGTCTTTCACGACCGTATCTATTCAAACTCGAGGACGTTTGGTTTACACCATAGACTTGTGATGCTTTAAACAACATGACGATCAACAACACCCAAGCAAATAAACGGCATAGTATTGCTCTCGATTGCATTCATCACAGAACCGAATACGAGCCCGAGGTGTAGGGATGAGTTACCTGTTGGAGCGCTGTCAAATATCCTCACGTCGTATGCACCGGAGCATCGGTAGTTGGCAGCAGTCCCGTTATCCCAGACTACCACCACTTCTTCTGGACTTTCAAAACTCCTGACGGTGCCAACATGTCCCTCTCCTCCGTCCTGTTTCCCCCATTTCCAATCGGGTCCACGGATCACTCTTGCACCCACTCCCTCCATCATCACCCGGTTATTCCTGCCGGTCGTCATTTCAGAGAAAAGGTCTCGCTGACACCAAACCAATATCAGCCAGCTAGCAAACTGCTTGCGATCCACTTGCGCTGGGTCGGAGAGTCTCGCAAAGCAAATCTGGTGTGTTGCCAAACTGTCCGGTTAGCAAGGCTGCTAGCTTGCTAACGACCACTGGCTAGCACGCTGTGATTGACCACCTTGGTCTGCTAGAAGTTCCACAAGATATAGCACACTAGTCACTACCGGTGGCAACTAAAGGGACATTCCTGACCAAAATATCGATGTGACTTACAGCTGGCTGACACGCATGTAACAGACGTTCCGATATACAGCTGGCTATGTAGTTAGCTACTTAGCTAACTGTAGCTACAACAATAACAAAAGGGGTAGCGAGCTACAATGCTAGTAGCTGGCTAACTATAACTCAACTAGCAGCTAGCGTTAGCTGCCTAAGTAAGCTGTTGAATTGGACTTTCCGCTCCACAAACTGTTCTTCTGCAACGCTATGGCGGACACTCGGTTTTCAGTTGACCCTTTTCATTGCTTATCATCCCAAGACAGCGAGAAATGTCACCCCAAGCGCTTGTAAAGTATCCACATCGTCACGAAATGGTAGACCTTTGTTAGCTAGCCTGTGCCTCCGCAAGAATGCCACCTCCACAACTTGAGAACGTTAGCTCGCTAGTTAGCCAGCGTATCTTAGTCCTTTTCCTTTGAATAACTGCCGTCCTTCGTTTGAATGTTTCTCTGATATGTTGTTGCAGTAAGTGTTGGATTCCTTCGTGTAACTGTATTTCTTTGGACAAATGTTTCGCGAAAGTAAACTCAGGATGAACGCGACGCCATTATTTGTCAATCATCATCGTTCAAGCAGACGGAGCTGGACGACGAAGATGTTTGCTTTGGGAGAACGGGGTTTGGCGAGCCCGTGTGGCGCAACACCGCTAGGCGGGGCGAACACAAGGCGAAGAGAAGTGTTTATGGCTGCTTTGGGATTATTGACATCATTTAGATGTTTCTTCTTTCTATCGATCATTTGTTAGTGTACTAAATACATCATACATCATGTGAGTTGCTTCTCGTCGTGCGTGCCCGTAGTCAGATGAGTGTGAATGTTACTTCAGCCACCTCAATACAACACATAAAGTAGCATCATTTATCCTTCATCCTTATATTATTTTTTTGTTATTCCGGAAACTTTTTTTTTTAGCAAACGAGCTTGGTGGCTGGAAAGAAGCTAGAGAGTTCCCAAACTCGGGATCGGGACCCCATGTGGGGTCCTCTGATTTAAAATCGTGACTATAACCTCACATCCACTTTTAATGTTGTTCTATTGTGTAACTTATTGTTTGTTATCTTTAAATATGTGTTTTTTTGTTGTGTATATTTTACTGTCTATATCATTTCAATGTTGGCAACTACAACTGAAGTTCCCTTCCAGGAAAAATAAAGTGATTCTATTAATAATAGAATAATTCGATATAATGATGACAAGTTGACAAAGTTTTATAGTTATTATTTACAGTAATTTATTGTTCAAAACTTACACATCTTATCATCTATACTATTGTAATATCATTTACATCAATACTATTTAAAATTCTAATACTACTAATACTAATACTATCAAATACTACTTCATATTCTCATCAGCCTCTTGGATGAAGGAGGGCTGTACTCTGAGGTGCTACTCTCATCACAGGCCTTCCTTTTCCCCTGGCCCTGGGGCCTCCCAGACTCCCCTGTCTCCTCACTGCCCTGGGCCTCTCTGTTGATGGTGATCTTACACAACACAGAGAGCATCAGCCGGCTCTCTGGACTGTAGTCGGACACTCTCCATCTGCCTTCTACCTCCTGTCCTGAAGAGGTCCATACAGGGGAGATGACCCTCACAAACTGGCTGCCACTGAACTCCTGAGGGATGCACTCGTTCTTGGGGTCTGCCTCCAGGGCTGCCAGGACCATCGTCTCAGGGTGGACTGGAGTCATCAGAGTGGAGCCAGGAGGTCGGGACCTCCCCTGTGCCTCAGCAGCAGCCACCGCTGAGGGCCTCGCAGGTGGTGGAACTCGCTGAGGGCGTGGCACCATGTTCTCCACCAAGGCAAATGGGGCGTGGTTTGATGGTGTGGCTCGATCAAGCCGTTGCACTTGAAGCCATCCACTGTCACGTATCCAGTCAAACTGGTCCAGGTCTCCAGTGAGACGGCGGTGAAGAGGAGGAATACTCTGAGCTAGGGCCTTGAGGTTGCCAACAGTTAGAGGACACTTCCTCAGGTTAGACACAAGCATCTTAACAAGCCTCTGCTGTCTCTGGACACCAGCTGGATTGACAAGACAGTGACTCGTTAATCAAGCAAACACTTCAAAGATTGACAATTTTCCTGAACAGGAGAGAAACTATACCAGCTTATATTGAAAAATACCTGCATCATCCCTGTCAGAATCATGGTTGAGGTCTATAGTCAAGTGATATCTCTCTCGCCTGTGTAGATTTGCCATTGTTGTATGAGTGAATCTTTTAGCGAAATCTATGTTCGATTTCAAATGATTCTTTGTGCTCCACTTATCAATTTCAGAACATGCATTACCTTGGAAACCATATGATCAAACATTCTATTTGGTAAATGCTATATTATGACATCACAGCCACTAGTAGTTTTGTTTACTTTCAATCTAGTGTCATTGCAGAGATGTCATAATTCTATCCCTGTTTTTGATTTCAAAACATGCATTTCCCTTGGAAACCACCAAACATTGTAAATTCTAATATCACTATGTTATGACATCATGTAGGAGGTGCAGAGTGGCAGAGTTCTAATATACCTGGGGAGGTGTATGCTCAATACAAATGTAGGACCAACTCACTGCAACTTTGCCTAGTATTTGATAGTATTAGTATTAGTAGTATTAGAATTTTAAATAGTGTTGATGTAAATGATATTACAATAGTATAGATGATAAGATGTGTACATTTTGAACAATAAATTACTGTAAATAATAACTATAAAACCTTGTCAACTTGTCATCATTATATAGAATTATTCTGTTATTAATAGGATCACTTTATTTTTCCTGGAAGGGAACTTCAGTTGTAGTTGCCAACAATGAAATGATATAGACCGTAAAATAGACAAAACTAAAAAACACATATTTAAAGATAACAAACAATAAGTTACACAATAGAACAACAGTAAAAGTGGATGTGATACTCCACATGTCCAGCTAAAGCTTCAAGACTAGTACACATTTAGTAAAATAAATAACAGCTCTACTTTACTAAAGCTGCTTGTGTCCCAAAATGCGCTCTTTCATTCATTAGTCTACCTGATGTTGGCAGAAAGTTGTTAAGGGCTCCCCTAGTTTTAAAAGGAAGGGACCTCAATCTTCGTCCTGATGGCAAGGTTTCAAACAGGTTGTGAGGGAAGGTCCATAATGCGTTCTCCTTTCTTGATTGTCCTTATATGACTATCATCATTATGTTATATGATTCTTAAACATATAACATATTTATCATGAAATTATACAAATGTATTCTAACAATCTAACATTTCAATGTTTCTATTACCTTGCAATTATAAAGATATTTGTGTGATATGTATAATGATCTCATATGATAGTAAAATGAGTCATCTTTCCCACTATGAAGGATAAAACCCCCATTTAATTTTATTTACAGTTACCAGTTTTGATTGATTCTGGGCTCTGTGGTTGAATGACTCTATCCAAACACTGTAAGAATGTATCCTTCCTTTATTTCTCCTTTAAGTATCTTTCCACCATTATTGCTTCACGTACTACCTGACATATTTACAGCTGTTCCATGGTTACTCTTACCCTGTTATAATCCAACATCTAAGGTATACGTTAAATTAGTTACAGCTGTCTTGTTTTATTCCAAAAACTATTGACTACAAAACAAAATGTCATGTGACACTTTGTAAACAGTGATGTCTGATATGACATTCTTTGAGAACTGTTTGCATGTGAAAATGTCATAATTATGTTACATTTAGATTGGTGGTGTCCTACTCTTTGAATAGCCTGTAGACATACTACATCTTACATAAGGTGGCTTTAAACAATCCAATCATTGGCAGTGGTTCTGACAGCAAGGGGTTGTGTCTACCGGCGACAGACAGACACATGATTGTTCAGGCGAATGATTCCATAGATGGCGCAAGGGCTTTGCATAGTCCCAGTCGCAGTGATGTGACAGCTTATCCTGGACTCTCCCCGAGGTCCCTCCAGCTGATATGGGCTGCCTTCACTGCAGGTGTCATTCTATTGAGCCTGCAAAAGCCCCGCGCAGGCCGGTCAAAGAGCGCCATCGTCTGCCGCTATATATATCGCTCCCCTTGACTCTCCCCTTCACATTGGCACACGCATCCACAGAGCAGAGGTTCCATCTGATCCTGCCGCTACCCTACGGAGCGAGCTAACAGGGACCTGGCAATGATATCGCTGGAGCTCAATTTTAACGTTTTGACAAGGGACCTGTCACTTTATCTGGAAAATCAAGTTAAAGTTGGGCTTTTTGGATCGGGAGTAGGACTGTCATTGGTGCTGGGCTTCAGCGCAGCGTATTGCTGCTACTACCTGATCTCTGTAGCGAAGGTAGGGTGGCAGAGAGGCTGCTTTGAACAAGTATTTTGCATATTGAGTGCAGTGCAGCCGGCAATTATAATTTTTTCGTTCTATGGGTGCACGACCATTAGCAGGGATATGGTCAGCGCTTTGCGCATCCACCCGGCTGGTTGGCTGAGCGAGGTTGATACGGCGATCTGCGGTAGCTTACTGCACTGCATGTGTGAAAATGACATCTCAAAATGAAAATGCTACCATGTAAAAAATTAAAGATTGTGACTGTTTAATATATTTGTAGATATTGCTTTGCAATGTAGGCTACCGTGATTCGCGAGTCCTTCTCAAATTGCTTTGTTTAATTCGATAATGTACTAATGTCCCTTACTGTAGGCTTTTCTTTTGCATAACCCTCAAAGTAGACTGACCTACGTAATTTCATGGACGTGTTCCAATATTATATTCCCGGCCAATAGGAGTTAATCACATATAACGGATTATTCTACCGGGCATTAATGTTTTAATATGCAAACACATAGATACATTTGTGGTTCTAAAAACATTATTCAACTAGAAAAAGAAGTTCCAGAAGAAACTTCGTGGGATTGCAAAGTATTATTTTGGTAGTGGAAAAGGTTTAAAGATGTTTCGATAGATAGATAGATTTGCTGGGTAGTTGAAAGAAAGTGAGATCGTCTTATGATGGTAGGGGATAAAGCTAGAAATGGTTTCGTTGGTTGGTTGGTTGGTTGGTTGGTTGGATAGAATGTTAGATAAAGAGATGGATAGGATGAGCCTGGGGTACTTCAGTGGAGTGGTTGAGAGTTGTTGAGTTGGTTGGTTAACCGAATGAGAGTTTTTGGCTTAGGTTTAGGATTAGTTACACAAAGTTTAATAATTTAATAGGTATCAGGAAGCTTTTTATCAGGGTTGATGAAGATTTTCTGGGCAGTTGAAAGAAAGTGAGATATGTTGGTTAGATGAAAGAGAGGATAGATGGATGGATGGATGAGAGAGGTGAGGTATAGAAGAAGAAAGGATGATGCTAGGTAGTTGAAAGGTTAGATAGATAGTAGGTTGGAAAGATAGAAGGTTAGACAGAGAGTATGTTCGAAGGTCATAGATAGATAGATAGATAGATAGATAGATAGATAGATAGATAGATAGATAGATAGATAGATACAGTATATAGATAGATAGGATGAGCCTGGGGTAGTGCAGTGTTGTGGGTAGAGGGTTGGTTGTTGAGTGGTTCAGAGTGGTAGAGTTGGTTTGGGGTAAAGGGTTGAGAGTGGTTTCCGTGGGGTAGAACTGAAGTGAACTAAAGACAGTGTGTCCCGTGAACGTGCTCTGTTCCTCATGGCGATGCACCTCCCGGTGTTCCCGTGCAGAGACTAATTAACTTCATTCTGGACAGATCAGGCTTAATTCCATCACTCTCCTTTTATAGAGGGGCGCTACATCATTCGTGGGGGACAACATGTTTACTGTACACTTTACTGTAGTTAAATATTGCAAACCACTTTGGTCAAAGTTCAGAGACCAAAGCCGTATAGGCTTAGACAGATGTAACGTTGTGCGTTGACCTCGTCCCACGTTGCACCAGGGGACAAAGATCATGTGTCGACTACAACGTTCAGGACACTGTTCAGAGTTTGCACTGCCAGCCTGTATTCATAAAGGGTAGGCCTACATAAGACTGTGTGTTTGGATACTTACTCACAAGGTATATTAACTTTATTCACGTGTTTGTCATCACTAGGGTATTGTCATTTGAATTGGTAGACATTTCGATGAGATTGAAACTATTTTTCTCTAAATCATAAAAATCAAAACCCCGGAAAAAAATCTGTGAAGTCTCAACTCAAAACCGGTCAGTATGTTCTTATCCACTCACTCAGTCTGCTGATGCTGTCATCACGGGAGAGCCTCTACAGCTCACACTCACATTGACCTGTTGTTCCACAGAAGCCACAGCTCATCTCTGGGGGGAAGAAGTTCTACCAGTTCCTGAGGGAGCAATGTCCCGTGGTGTCAGAAACCTACTACCCCACCTTCTGGTGCTGGGAGAGCCGCATCCAGACGCTGCTTAGACCTTTTGTCACCGCTAAACCCGGGGTCAGCTACAGGAAGTAAGTCTTTTTGGTTACGCTTAATTTGACACATTTTAAACATAGATGAGCATTTACTTGTGATTACATAGTAAAAAAAAAAAAGGTCATTACACAAATATAAACTTCACATTACTTAGAGCATATTGTTTTTACATTTGTTATCCAAGTAGTTATTGGATGTTAGTTATCTTTGCAACATTGTATTAGTAAGAAGATCTTCACCATGAAAATGGAGGATATCCCTGATGTCAAATGAATATTGCAAAGTGGGTGAACTCAGTTCACATCGCATGAGAGATAAGCCTGATGCATGTTGGTACACAGGTCTGCATTGTACACAATGTCCTGTTTACTATAAAGAAACAGCATTTTAGAGAGAACCTCAATAACAGTTACACTCTTAAAAAAAAGGTTCTAGTTAAGTACCAAAAAATAATTCTTAATTTGTCCCTGTAGGTAGGGTTAGGGTTAGGGTTAGGGTTAGGCAGGGTAACCCTTTGAAGAACCCTTTTGGACTAATGCCTTGTGGCCTTGTGTCATCTCCAATCCTCAGCCTAGGTGATGTCCAAATATTCAACATAAACCTGAAATCATCCGTTTCCACCATAGCCATATTGTGGAATATTCCCACAAGTTTTAGAGTACAGGGTTTTGATTGCATTGCGGTTGTAGTTTATATTAGGAGGCTTAAGCAGTTGGTTTGATGGCGAAAGGACTGAATTTGCCTACTTTTTGATTCCTTTCATTCAGGTTGGAAGGTTAACAAACTGGAAATAAATCTTCCACTCTTATTATTAGCTAAGACCTACCTCCAAGGTGAAAGGAACCTTTTGTGTGATGATGTTAGCTCAGGTCACCCTAGCTACTTAGATGCATTCTGTTGGAGATTAATGGGTACAGCGTCTCATGCCTCCTGGACTCATTAAGTGGACTGAAATGAATTAAAACCAGGCGAGGGCTGTGCAGTGCTGTGCCCTTGCGTGGGTATCGGTAGGAAATGGGTTTTGATCCGCTCAACTGCAGGGTCGACGTCAGTCGTGTTGAGTCTACTTTAGTCTTTCTATTCAGTCTGTAGGACCGAAGGAGGAAGGAGATGAATTGAGATTCTAATTGAAGCAATGTAAAAGGGGAACGTAGGATCTTTCCATGCCTAAATTGAAATTTCAGCACACTTCCTGAATCGATTGTTCACAATCCCACCCCACCTATATTTAAGCACAACCATAGTGTACTTTCTCTGAGACACAGTGCCCATTTTTCTTTAGTATAATCACTGTATGTACAGTCATCACCATTGCCCTTTACCACTACCTGGGGAGGCTGGTAGAGGCACACACACGTGTTTCATACCATTCCTCATTACATTTCACGCATTACAATGAGCCTGTCCTCTGATTTCTACCTCCACCAGCCTCCCCTGACCCTTCACAGTCAGAAGTACAGTATGACTACGTACCTTAGGCGACCACCATTGTCCCTACCACATAACTCTGTCTTTGACTGTCTGTGGCCCTCATCAAACAGCTACTGTACCTGTGCACTCCTGGCCAACTGTCTCCAGATAGGCGTTATTTGCCAGGATGGATTAATATCACAGTGCCCTTGAGGGAACGGAGGACCTTTATCCTATAATCAAATGTTACCCCAAGGTTATCCAAGGACACGGACCATGAAAGCTGACCAGTTTGGCTGGGGCTGTCTGAGTGAAATTCCACTCAACGACTCGGCTTGTCCGTGTAAAGGATTAGCATGTCTATAAAAGAGGTCTCCTGTCGGACGGTCACTTGCCTCAGATCGGTACACAGCTGAGAGTGCCCAGTCAGTCGACAGTGCATGTTTAATGCAGGTTCTGTAATTTCATGCCGGTTGTGTGTCTCAGACGTAAAGTCGTAAGATGGATTGCACTGGGACTCATTGACCTCAGCTGCCAGGGTAGGTTTGTGGCCCAGAAATTGATTCTCCATAAGAATCCCCCCCCCCCCCCCTTGAAGTGTGTGCCGTATTGTATTCCCTGTAACAAGAGAACAATCATTGTATCTGGAATCGAAGAGGGAATCATTTTGAGTGTAGAACTTCGGTAAGAAAGAGCCCAAAACAATTGCTTTGTTGAGATGTTGGCCCGTCCAGGATATTTGTCAAAGATTTTGTTTAGGCATCTCAATCATGTGTAATATAGTGTTGAGACCTACAGAAAAGGTCTCTCCTGACAATTGAATGCATACATTAGAAATGTCATACTTATAATGTGAAATGGTCAACAATTGTAATGTCTACAGACACCATATCCTCTAGTTGTGCTTATTTGAATCATTTCATAGAATGTGTAGGCATTAGTGCAGCTTGAGAATTTACACAACCTTGCAAACATCTCCATGCTATACACAATGAGGTTCTGCTTGATTGTATGGAAACAGTCAGATGCAGCAGAACCCACTTGCTTTGTGTGTGTGTGTGTGTGTGTGTGTGTGTGTGTATGTGTGTGCCTGCGTGCGTGTGTGTGTATGTGCGTGTGTGTATGTGCGTGTGTCTGTGTGTGTGTATGTGCGTGTGTGTGCATGTGCGTGTATGTGTGCGTGTGCTACGTGAGTGTGCGTGTGTGTGTGTGTGTGTGCATGTGTGTACTGTATGTGTGTGTGCATGCGCGTGTGCGTGTGTGTGCATGCGCGTGTGTGTATGTGTGTGTGTGTGTATGTGTGTGTGTGTGTATGTGTGCGTGCGTGCATGCATGCTTGTGTGTATGTTGCATGTGTGTGTGCAGTGTGTGTGTGTGTGTGTGTGTGTGTGTGTGTGTGTGTGTGTGTATTACAGAAGGAGAGTGTGCTGGAGATAAAGACACCTAGAGGAATAGCAGCAGAGCCTCGTTGCTGAGTTGTTGACTCTCTCTCTGCAGTGAGCTCATTAGGGCGGCAGATGGAGGACAGGTCTCATTGGATTGGTTCGACAATGATGACAGCGCCACTCACCCTGACCCAGCCACCCGGCCCACCGTGCTCCTGCTTCCTGGCCTCACCGGTACCAGCCGCGAGTCCTACATCCTCCACATGGTCCAGCAGAGCCGGGATCTGGGCTATAGGTGGGTGGTCCTGGCTAGAACCCCAGTACGATACACACACTCACACTTTTTACAACCCGGTAATGTGCACACTCACAGTTTTCACTCATTTGTCCTCATTGGTCCCAGAATGATTCTGAGAATGACCGCTTTTAAGGGTTATTTGAAGCTTTCATAAACCCTTTATTGGGCCAAGGTAAATACACGCTTCACTCATCATTCATAATTCATGCCTTTTGAAAATGGTTTTATAACAGAGGTCCTCGTGCTTTGCCAAATGTATCCGAACTCTTTGGCCGCCCTTGGCATTCGCTAGTAAATGATTTGTGAAGCATCTACTGTATGTAGGCCTTCTCAAAGGGTTGATGGAGCCTTCATAAGTGGTCATTTATTTTAAGTGGGTCTTCGTTATCGAACTCGTCTGTGGACTTTGGAAATTTGGACATTTTGGGAATTTCAAGAAACCATTTACACAACATTGAACATTGACGTATAGAGAGTGTGTGTGAATGGGACTAGGGTTACTGCAGGTGAGCAGGCGCAAAGAGAGAGAGAGAGAGAGCCGGTCAGCCTGCCAGCTTCCTGTGGCCAGAGCTGCTTTTTCTAAAGAGCTGAACTTTGCACAAACATCGGGGAGATGCAGAGGGAGGCAGTTTTTCTCTTTCCAAAAGGCTCCTTCTGTGTTTTTCTTCTCTCTCTCTCTCAATCTCTCTCTGCACTCATTCTTTCAAACAGAGTGTTGTGGGTTTGGAACGGGGAGGTGGGGGGGTGGAGGGTGGGGGGGGTGGAGGGGCAAACTCAGCATCTTCCACCCTTCTTTCTCTCTGTAGCTTAATGAATTACAGCTTACTGCTGGTACGAGCTGTGCAGCTTAGCCCGGACAGCTTCCTACTGTATGCTGCAGAGAATGTACGTAAGCACCCCCCCCCCCCCCCCCCCCGATCTAGCCCCACCCTACTGCTGAGCAGTACAGATAGAAGCAGCAGGTCTGACTCTCTCAGATAATAGATGAGAGAGAGAGATGTAGGGGAACGCAGCTGCCTTTTGCTGTTCAGCATAAACAAACAACGTGGCACAGCTGTGTCTCTTTGCATATGTCCTCATATTCCCTCTCCACCCCTGGAAAGTACAATTATTTAAATGTAAAAAAAGAAATGGGGGCAGCATGTTTCTGTGAGCGCACCTGGAACTTTGAATACACAGCAACACACTTGACCCGCGTCCTATTTCTCCACACTCCTCCTGAAGTGTGCACTTGTGTCACTGCCCCGCATGGTTTGTAAAAAGCATTGGATTTGTCACACCTATATGTCCATACCTATATACCGCCATATGGGGGAGTGCACAAGTGCACACTTTGGAGAAAAGGGTGAAGTAATGGGAACACTTGAATTTTGGAATTCATTAATAATGGAGGAGGTGTAAATGTGTTTAAACGTGCAATATGTAACATTCAAGCATTCTAAAAGCTTCGGTAGCGATCTGGAAATATTTGATTTTACGAATGCTGTTTTGGTCCCAAAAAAAGCACTTTCTAAAATGGAGTGGACTACCTGACGCTCGCTTTGTATACAAACATCTTGTTAATGGCCATGTTCTAAGGGATTGGACTCACCTAGAACATGGCCTCACTCTCTGGTGGCTGCCTCTTGGAATCGTGTGCGCATGCAGAAATACAAGAAAGCCCATTTCAAAGGGTTATATTATTATTGACAATTTCTCTGCGGTGGCCAGAGGTGGAAGATTTCCAGCAGACTTACGCTCTGCTCCTTTAAGCATTCATGTTAATTTCTCAACTGGTCAAGCTCTGTACACAAGGTACACATTATTTGACTAATTAACTTATTCCATGAATAAAAATGTGATGTCATATGTACCTATATTAGTTGAATTTAATTTAGTTCATATGAATTATGACTCGATGAATGTTGTTTGTTGTTTCAGATGTGTGGTTTTCAACAACAGAGGGGTGTCTGGTGAAACTCTCTTGGTAAGAATCCTTCCAGAAATGTGAAACTACAGTTTAAACGCTGTAACGGTTTGTGTTATTATATGTATGTCCTGTTATGTTTTCTGTGTATGCATCGTTGGAAATGGAAATAAAGTGATCTTAATCTTAATCTTATACCGATAATGATCTAGGCTCTCCCAGAGCTTGGGAATTGATAAAAGCCAGTTAGGCACTGAGACAAAGGATAATGAGGCACACACATATAACACATTATAACTCATTATAGGCATGCATGAGGCCTTATAATGTCTTTATAATAGATAATACTATGCTATGTCTGTCTATATGACACTGTTACACAATCTAATAACAGCCATATAACAATCAAACCAATAATAACATTCACAAACCTGGCCAAGGAGCAGTCCATGCCTCAGACTGCAAACATTCACAAGAGGGGGGTCAGAATTCCTTCATTTTACTTTCATTGACACTGCGTATATATATATACATATATTTATATATATATATATATACAGTACCAGTCAAAAGTTTGGACAGACCTTCTCATTCAATGGTTTTTCTTTATTTTTATTATTTTCTACATTGTAGATTAATATTGAAGACATCAAAACTATGAAAGAACACATATGGAATTATGTAGTAAACAAAAAAGAGTTAAACATGTATTTGTATTTATTTAAAAAAAATATTTTTTAACACACTTGTTGTAGCAACGCTATTGTGGAAATGTTCATCGCATGTTTGTCCCACACACAGATATCGCGTGTGTCGGCCACAGAGAGCCCAGGCAGACAGTGTGCAGACAGACTATGTTGTCACAGAGCAGGGATTAAGTTCCAGTTGGATAGATATAGTGTATTCTAGCACAGATCACTAGCCAAATGACCTCGCTCCTGGTTTCACTCTCCACGTGTACTTCTGACACCCTGCTCACGCTTTATCTATACATCACAGATATATTTAGCCAACTATATTGTGGTCTGAGCTCCGTTCTTTCCCCTGTTTTTTGGAAGAACTGCTTTGATTCGGCTTAACTGATTTATTTCTCCTCATAAGACTTTATTTAAAGCACTCACTTTATTAATGTATCTATTTAACATTTTTACATATTTACTTATCCTGGCTATTGTCATTGAGATGAAGAGAGACCTGTTATGAAGCGGCACATTGTAATTTAGCCTTGTATATATTCATATAAAGCCTTATTGATGCATTCATCGACCATTATGAAACATCAAAAAGCCAACAGGCACGAGAGGCTGGGATGTATACTATATCTACAAATGGTGTCTGTTTTATACCCAAGTCAGTGCTCACGAATAATCCAATGGCCTATTTGATCCATGTTCATGGAATGAATGGATGGTCTATGCCTTGTCATTGTGGTATTCCCACACTTACACACAGGCACACACACACTCCAGTTATCCTTTCCTATCTGAAAGGGCTATTCTCCGTTTCTAAACTGGGCCAATGCATCTGAGTGTTGTTTGCCGAATGCGATGTGATTTGCGATTTGCCTGAATGCACTGCACACATACAATATACACCAATTCTGTAAGCATTATACTACTGTATATGAAGCGGTAGTTAAAGAAGTCGTTTTCCTTCCTTCACTTGCTCTCTGGAATTGTGCTCTATTTTAATGCAAATGACTTAACATTCAAACACCACTGTGACTGTTCTCTCTCTGGCCACTTAGTGTGAATGCTCACCATTGTCTAAATGGGGCGATGCATTAGAATGTCCTGTTGTGTGAGAGATTCCCTCTGCCTGAAAGACTGCAATGAATGCTCCTAGTGGCCTAATTCCAGATTTACGCACGATTAGCATTTAGCATAGTTCTGTGAGTTGGTCAAGTTGAATCCTATCATTTGGATCAAGAAGGATATTTAGCATTACTGTAAGTTTTGGTTGCATTCTATTATTACAACATATTCGAAGAATTACATAATATTACATATTGCACTATAATAACCTATGACTAAGTACATGTTTTTCATTAAAACAATCACAACTAGACACCATTGGGCACCAGGTACAATAGTGACCAATTATGTTGAGTTAAATTGTTGTTGAAGCACCAGTAAGTACCCTTTGAAACAGCATACAGTAAACTTATAGTAAATACTAGGTCAACACCAGTGGAAACAGTGAAAATAAAGTATCATTAATTGTGGAAAATGCATTTTGACATGCAAATAGCACTAGATTTCTATGACCTATTTGTTGTTCAGAGCAGCATTAGTTTTTCAAAACATGATTTCAAGCCATACATCATTTGTTTACAAAATATGGAAACAAAAACATAAAAAATACAGTAATACGACCTTATTGCTTTGGTTTTGATAAGTTACAACACTTGTTCTACTGCTATGAAGGTATGAAGGATCATATTAATCCTAATCAAGGGGTATATTTAAAACAATTGTAATGTAATGTACTGTAATAACCCCTAGAAAACACTGATCGCTGCTATAATGGTAGCCCTGTGGTGACGGTTGAAGTAGAGCTACCATAGCAACTCATCTACTCATACACGTGATAGAAACACTACTGGATGTGACTGCAGAAAGTCATCTACTCATACATGTGATAGAAACACTACTGGATGTGTCTGCAGAAAGTCATCTACTCATACATGTGATAGAAACACTACTGGATATGAAAGTCATCTACTCATACACGTGATAGAAACACTACTGGATATGAAAGTCATCTACTCATACATGTGATAGAAACACTACTGGATGTGACTGCAGAAAACAGCTTTGACTCTCTGACTGAGCTTTCTGCATGAATATTAATGAAGAAAGGTAGTCCTCGCAAAATAGAGTCAACATGACTGAGAAATTGTTAAATGGACAGGTTATGCTAAGTTCATGTCAGCTACCTCAGAGTTCTAGAACCCTGGATAAAGTTGCAAATCTGTATTGGCCTACTGTACATCTGATACTGTGGCTATTTAAAGGTTTTTAAAGGGATACCTTACTCAATAATCATTTGAGTATGTGCCACATAGCTTGTCCAACCCGCTAATAGATGCTAAGCTAGGCTAGGTTAGGCTAGGTCTGTAATGCCGCTAATAGATGCTAAGCTAGACTAGGTCTGTACTGTAATGCGTCATCCTGTGGTTGCTCCTACTGTAAATAGTCCCTCTCTCCTGATTCAGACATTTGTAATGTGAGGCCTTCTTTTTCCACCCCTTATTCCAGAGTAGGGTTCATCAGCGCAATACTCGACAGGCCGGCGTGTCACTCATCTACACTGCTGTGTGTGTTCTCTGCACACCTGCCTGTAGATAGGTTATATGCATGTGCAGAGGTCACCATGGTATTTGCATGTGTGTGTGTGTGTGTGTGTGTGTGTGTGTGTGTGTGTGTGTGTGTGTGTGTGTGTGTGTGTGTGTGTGTGTGTATGTGTGTTTGTGTTTTGTTTATTTGTCTCCTCTACCTCACTTCCCTCTTTAGCTGGGCCCAAAATCAATCTACGAGGTTTGTACACAGTGCAGGGAACACCTTTTTTGGGAGAATGGGAAAAGCCACTATTGTTTTTGTGTACCTCCCAGACTCCTAGGACGTACTGCGCTGCCAACACAGAGGACTTAGAGGCTGTCATCGAACACATCCAGAGGACCAATGAGGCCGCCCCACTCATGGCTGCCGGCGTCTCCATGGGCGGGTACGTGTCTCTTTCAATGTTCACTCCCATTGGCTGCCCAATCCTGAATTATCCCAGAGTCTCGTCCCCGTGTTATGCACTTGTGGAGATCTGAGAGGGTTTGATAGGTGTAAGCATAGTGGTAATAGCCCCACCTACAGCTGTGATAGGCTAAATTTCCCTTGTAGTATCACTTCACTGAAATGAGGGATGTAGAAGTATGTTTTTTTCACATGAAAACATATCACATATTTTGTACATGCTCACTAGTGAAAATAGAACTTTTCTCATGAGTATGAGCACAACAATCACAGAAAGGCTATGGAGATACCTTCCAGGTTTTTTTGCTTGTGGCAAAGAAGGAGGAGAGAATTCAGGAGAGAAGGAGGAGAGGATCCAGCAGGATTTCGTCCCCTCAGAAATAACACTGTACAGTACTTTCATTCGGAGTTCAGCTTCTCAGAACACCAAGTCAAAGGGAGGTATTTGCGCTCTAATCCTCAAAGTGAGGGCTTTATCAAAAATGGAACATTCCCCCCCTCCTCCTCCGCCCCCCTGCTACTGTTCTGCTCTCCAGGCTCGGATCAAATACTTAAAAAAAAAGTTGAAAAAAAAAACTGCGCTTTATTTAGTTGATTTTGGCCCGGTACAATGGAACAACTGGAATAGATCAAAAAAGCGCAAGCTAAATCAAGCAAGTGTTTACATGGCTTCATTAACCCTTTATAAGGCCTACATGGATACTTCATTAATCATTTATAATCAAATGTCATGCTACAAAGGTTCGCAGAAGGGTGAGGCCATGTTTGGCAAAGTGTCTAATGCTAGAACCTGTTATAACACCCTTAATACATTGTGAATGTGCTTACGAATGATTTGACTGTATGTAGGCTTCATGAAGACTTTATGACTGGATCATAAATGCCTTTATAAGTGGTAATTTGTTTAAAGTGGGACCTATTTGGTGGACCCAGGTCTCACGCTCTCCCCTGATCCCCAGGATGATGCTAGCCAACTACTTGGGGCGTAAGGGGCGCGAGACCTGTCTGAAGGGGGTGGTGGTCTTTTCGGCGGGCTGGGACGTGTTTGAGTGCACCGCCTCGCTGGAGAAGCCACTGGACCGCTTCCTCTTCAACTCATACCTCACCAGCTGCCTGCAGGCCTCAGTGGACAGGTCAGTGGTGGGGAGTGGGCTCCGGCAGGAGATTAGCCTAGCATGGCCATTAGTGCCCCGGCCAAACACTAAGGGTGGTAGAGGGTGGAGAACCGGCCTGGCCAGCATCCAAAGGCTCTCTCTAGTTCCCCCTCGACCATATTTTTCCATTCCCCAGTGCTTGTTTTTTTTATGGAGGAGCTTTGGTTCATGTTTGTTTCTTCTGCCACCTACAGACATAGTGCTTTGGAGAATGCAGCTGCACTATTTCTAACTGAAATAGTGATGTGGGTGTTGCATTGAAATTTGACAGTCTTACCACTGGTGCATATCTTATTTTAGATATGAATTTACTTCTTAACAATTGCCAGTTTTTGGTCGTTGCTTGATACTGTAGGTTCTCACACAATTGGTAACTTCTTTGTAGTCATTGGTACTTTCCGGTACAATGAATTTCTTCTGAGTGAATAGATATACACTTGTTGGTTTGTTTCTTGTTTGTTTTTGATTGTATGTTTCTCTCCTCTAGACACAGACCTGTTCTTGAGAAGAGCTACGACATTGACCACATCATGAAGGTAAAAGGCATAAGGTTTTTTAAAAAGTATTTATCAATGACCCTGTTATAAAGTCACAATGTGGGATTTGACTAGCTGTATATAATATATACCCATTGACATTTTCCCAGCCCCATCTATCAATTTTATATCAAAACAAGTCGCTGACCAGCCATTTGCCAGGACATGCATTCAATATAAAATGCAACATTCTAGGTGCTTGTGGTACTTGGGTCACCATAATTTACATTATTACAACCCCTCTGCAGGCGAAGACCATACGAGAGTTTGACGAGAGGTTCACATCCATCATGTTCGGATACCCCACCAACGAAGACTACTACCGCGATGCCAGCCCCATCCACAGGCTCAAATCTGTGCAGGTGCCAATGTTGTGTCTGAACGCCGCAGATGACGTCTTCTCCCCTAATCATGGTAAGTTCACTCCTCGTCCATGCCGGCTCCATAGCCACTCAGTGAGGCATCATTGTTGCTGAATGACAATGTAGCCAAACCTGTCACAATGACAATGTAGCCAAACCTGTCACAATGACAATGTAGCCAAACCTGTCACAATGACAATGTAGCCAAACCTGTCACAATGACAATGTAGCCAAACCTGTCACAATGACAATGTAGCCAGACCTGTCACAATGACAATGTAGCCAGACCTGTCACAATGACAATGTAGCCAAACCTGTCACAATGACAATGTAGCCAAACCTGTCACAATGACAATGTAGCCAAACCTGTCACAATGACAATGAAGCCAAACCTGTCACAATGACAATGTAGCCAAACCTGTCACAATGACAATGTAGCCAAACCTGTCACAATGACAATGTAGCCAAACCTGTCACAGATCCTCAGTGACTAACCATCGCTCATACTGCAGTCCCACCAAACAAATCTTCATAAAACCTACACCCATTCAAGTACTCTTGATAGGAGGATATTGTTTGACTTGCTAGCTAAATAGTAGAATGTTAACATTTGTAACAAGAGTTTTGTATTCTGTACAGCCATTCCAGTGGAGATGGTGAAGCAGAACCCTAACCTGGCCCTCCTCATCACCTGTCACGGCGGCCATATTGGTTTTCTGGAGGGCCTGTGGCCTCGACAGAGCACATACATGGACCGCGTCTTCAAGCAGTTCGCCAAGGCCGTCATCGAGCAAGGCAGCCGGCTCAATGACCTGTCGTGCTTGTAGGGCCAGCTCCTTCCTTACCTACCTCCCACCTTCTCTCCACCCCTTCCTCCTTTTTTTCCTCCTTCTCTCCTGAATTCTCTCCTCCTTCTTTGCCACAAGCAAAAAAATACATTCTTTCTTTTGAAGGGCACATCTTGTTGCAATACAACATTCATCCATCCACTCCCGTATTACTCCGTACATTCATTAACTCAATGTATGTAGCCATGCATTTGTATGCTTATTGAAAAAAAAAAAAAAAGCATAGATGGAAAGATGAGTACGTCCTCATCTGCTGTTTAGTTGCGCTAGCTAATGGGTTGTGGGATCATCTTGTGGAATTACTCTTTTGATTTACGTTAACAGAAGTACTGTATAACACAAGTTTTTTTTTTTAACTCCATCTGCGTCCTCAACAACAACTCTCGTAGCAGTAGGATTTTTAGTCCTCAGGGATTTTATTTATTTACCCGTAGTACCTGTCTAACGTTTTGTTTTGTCCATGAATAGTTTATGTTAACATTGTCTAGTCCTTTCAAACATTACGGTATTTATGTTTTCTTGAATTCTTCTGCATGCACTTTCACACATTCTACCTGTACGCACACCAAATAGCTCTACAAATGTACGTTATGGAAGTAACTCATTAATGACAAGGAATGTGAAATTGCACTATTTTAGTTGAAAGAACCATGCCTCTAATTCCTACTTGCAAAGGCACTTGATTTTGATAGATTTATGTACAGTAAATGTACCCAAAGGGCCTGATAGATTTCTATATAAATTCCACAGGGATGGTGTTGTCCTAATGTTGAGGACTCAGCTAAGTCTTAATTTACAGGCCAGTACTATTTTACCCTAGCCTGGCTCAAGATCTGAATGTGCTACAACCAACTCCAATGACAGGGTATCATTGTCCATGGCTATAACTAGCTATTCTTGCTTATGGCTAGCCAACGATAGAGCTAGTTATACAGTAGGAGTTGGCTTAAGCACATACAAATCTTGAGCCAGGCAAAATATACCCTATTTCTAGGGTATTTGGTGAGTGTCAATCTGAGACCTCATATTGGAATGAAGGTGCTAGATACAGTGATGTGAATGATGTAATGTACATCTGAACAGGGGGGGCGTGTCCACCTACATTGCCTCTGACTGGACAGAGATGCTGCATTACAAGATGCGTAGTATCGACAATGCAGTCCAGTTGCCAGTCTGTTCCTGCTTTAGCCAACAATGATAATGGTGCTGAACACCATAGAGGAGTTGGTGGATGCAGACGGAGATCTGGCAACCCAGCTGTCATAAGATGCACTAGATAAGGGATTATGACTTTGTTCCCTGTGGAATTTGTATGTTTGTTTATTGTCTTTTGTGGCCATTGAGTAGCATGGGTCTTATTGTCACTATGTCCTGAACCTTACGACTAAACTAACACCACCATCGTAACCAGTAGCACAAATGACATGTTTGTGTTCTTCATCACATATTATATATCATTTTATATATGTCATATTTAAGACATTCTATTTAACATGCGCAGCAATAAGATTTTGAAAATAAAATTGTCTATGTAGTAAAAGTACCGGTATATGCACATGTATCAATATGAGTGTATTATGCTGTATTTAAAATTAATTATTAAATGAAGCCTACAGTGCATTTGTCTGTTATTTTTCCTTTCCCAGAGCATTTTGCTTGGTAATGCAGTTCCTCTTAAATGTGTCCGCCTGCTTTTATTGATTTTTCTTGCTGTTGTGATTCATTCAGACTCCAATACGCCAATGCTCCATTGTTGGCACTTACTTCACATGTAATGCTACAGTGGTCTCAGTGGATGCAGTGGATGCAGTGGTTGCAGTGGTTGCAGTGGTCGCAGTGGTCGCAGTGGTCGCAGTGGTTGCAGTGGTCACAGTGGTCGCAGTGGTTGCAGTGGTTGCAGTGGTCTCAGTGGTTGCACCCCATTATAAAGAGCTAGATAGTATCATCTGACCTGAGTACCTGAATAGAGACACAGAGACGCCGCTATGAAACAGAACGTGGTGAAATAGAAAAGCGCTGAGTCATGAGAGGCTTAGATACATTTTCAATACATCAGCGAAAGAGACTCTTGAGCCCTTATGCCTTCCTTATGCAGTTTTATAGTGCTCTATGCATCAATGAAATGTTAATGCGTACCTGTACGTTCATAAGGTATGTTTATAAGGCTTTGTTACACTTCATAAGAGGGTGCCTCAAATAAAGTGCATTTTATCCCCAGTAGACACGTATACAGTATTCCAACAGCAAATACATTTCCTTTTCAACCTTTTTCTTCAATGGCTACAGTGGGATACAGCGGAAAGAGCAGTACGTGACTGTGTAACCTGCTTTGGCTGGAGCTACAGTAGTCAGCTGTAAGCTGCATGGTCACGTGGGAGGGAGGGGGAAGGGCTTTAATAAAGGGGGGGGGGGGGGGGGGGGGTTCTTCACCCATATGACATTCAGACGTCCCTTGAAGGTAGCATTTGACAGCTCGCCGCGAGAGCTGGCTTATCACGTAACTCAGTGTGCCACAGGGTCAGTAGGTCACGCCACATCTGTCACTCACTCTCTCTCTGTCTGTCTGTCTGTCTCTCTCTCTCTCTCTCTCTCAATCACTCTCACTCTCTCTCAATCACTCTCTCTCTCTGTCTGTCTGTCTGTCTCTCTCTCTCTCTCTCTCTCAATCACTCTCACTCTCTCTCAATCACTCTCTCTGTCTCTCTCTCTCTCTCTCTCAATCACTCTCACTCTCTCTCAATCACTCTCTCTGTCTCTCTCTGTCTCTCTCTCTCTCTCTCTCTCTTTCTCTCTTTCCTTCTGTCTCTTTGTGGCAACACAGGTTTTCAGTTGTTCGGCCAGACAGTATGTTGATTGGATGCCCTGGTGGAGGATCTATTGAGCTGGACTAGCCCCCCCCCCCCCCCCTCACCCCCCCCCACCCCACCCCACCCCTCTCCCCTAAGCTCCTAGACAGATGGGTGTTGGTTTCAGCTAAATGGATATGGAAGCCTAAGTGTAATTGGAGTAGACAGTGTTACATAGTCGAGTGATTTCCTGTTGGTCACCATTTATCACAGTGGATATTGCTGTTGTGTAACACCTCCCAAGGACAACATTCCCTCAGGAATGACCCAGAATATATCAACTACTGTAGATAGTTGGCCAAATGGATTTTAGATTGATTCATTTTATACATATGTAATGCAAATCGCTATATCTACCATTTTCAAAAACGGACTTTCCTCCTATGATATTATTGGTGTTATGACATAAATATCCTTTATGATACATTTGAATTGACAGTAACTTTGTTACATTATTTGCTTATGTTATATTCATATTCTTGATGTTTTTTTAGGGTCAAGCTGCTGCCCTCTCTGCCCACACATAAAACATACTGAAAACGTTAATATGCTATGTTTTTTAAAAGCAGCAAACATGTGCATATATCCTTGTAAACAAACGTATGTGAAGGCCAGTGCTCGAGTTTCACAGTCGATTTTAGAAAGGACTTTGTTTGGACCAAAACAGCACTCTTCACTGATCGTTCTTTATCATGTGATCTCATTCCTTGATCACTACTGATTCATCATGGCCATTTAGCACTATTTTAATGGTTAAAACTACATACTGGACCTTACAATGATAACATGACCAAAATGTTATATCTATTTCAGGTGGCATGACTCTTTGCCAATTAACTAATTGTGTAATCTTTTAACGTGAAATGAGTGTTCACTTAATTCAATTATAATTTATGAGATGGTATCCCTGAGAGAGGGTTACATATTCCAAAAAATAATCATAACAA